>NW_007248261.1:192359-198872 GCF_000164805.1 Carlito syrichta
GCTGGAAGTCGTGCCTCGGGGTCCCGAACCGGAGCCTCGGCCACCAGACGGGAGACCCGGCGGCTCCGTGGCTCAGATGCTCCCGGGCAGCTGCCCCTCCCCACGCAGCCACCCCGTGCGCCCCATCTGGGCCACACCTGCTGGTCTTTGCTTCCTCCACCGCCCCCCCAAAGATCCCCAGACACCCGCTGCTCTGGCAGGAAGCTGCCTCCAGGTCCCTTCTCTCCTGAACTGGAAAGGGCTTGCATGCCTGGGTCCTGAGAAGAGAGTGACATCTGCGGGGGAGATGGGCAGGGGGCCAGGATGCTGGGGTGCCCCCCACCCTGGGCAGCCTGGGCCGAGGCCCAGCAGGGCGGTAGGCATTCTCCCCGGAAACACAGGAGCCGGTTTTTCAAGAGTGAATCAGAGGCCTCCCTCCCTCCTTCTATCTACAGCAATACTCTGCTAGAAGGGGGAGCCAGGGCGTGGTGCTCGCCCTCCCCTGGCTCGTGTGAGCTCCCAGGAACCTCCTTCCCTTCTTTCTGCTCCCCTCACCTGTGCTTCTGTGTGGCTGTGGGGTTGCTGAGTTTCAGGCCCTTCCCAGGGATGAGAGGGTGGGGATGCTGAAATTCCAGCCAGCACACCGCGTGCCCGGCTCAAACACCTCTTCTTGATCCCTGGGGTTAGATTTGATGGGAGACAGGGAGAGCAGAGAGGCAGGGACAGCCCCACCGCAGGCATGTTGGGGGGCTGTTTTGAGGATGGGGGGCTCAGAATGAGGATATAAGACACATTCGCAACCTGTCCCTACAAAAAATACGAAGATTAGCCGGGCGCAGTGGCTCAAGTGGGACTATGGGAGGCCAAGGCAGGAGGATCACTTGAGCCCAGGAGTTTGAGACCAGCCTGGGCGACACAGCAAGACCCCATCTCTACAAAAATTTTGAAAAATTAGCCAGGCATGGTGGTGAGCACCTGTAGTCCCAGCTCCTCAAGAGGCTGAGGCAGGAGGATTGCTTGAGCCCCGGAGTTCGAGGCTGTGGGGAGCCATAGGGGCCGCTGCACTCCAGCATGAGACTCCAACTCAAAACAAAAACAAGGACCCATTCATTCACTCTGCAAATATTTGTTGAGTATCTGCTGTGTGCCGGGCACTGTTCTTGGCACAGAGGATACAATAGCGAACAAGACAAAAACTCCTGCTGTGGAGAGCTGGCATTCTCCTGGAAGGAGACCGCTTACAAACACGTTAGCAAGTCAATAAAAAAGATAATTTCAGATGGTGCTAAGTCCTCTGAATAAAATAGCGGGGCGGCATGATGGGGAGCCATAGTGGACCGGGGTCACTGTTAGCCTAAGGCCTGAATGGCGAAAAGGAGCCAGTCCTGCAGGGATCAGCGGGGGACCCAGAAGGGCAAAGGCCTTGATGCTGGACCGAGCTAGGAACGGCGTGGCTGGGGCAGAAGCTGGAGCCAGGCAGCAGTTCTGCGGGGGTTTGTGGGTCACAGTAAGGAGGCTGGAGTCTTTCTCCCTGAAGGTGGGAAACCGTTGTAAGGTTTCAGGCAGGGAAGTGATGCCATCTGGTTTACGTTTTTAAAATAGAGACACGACTTAAATAACAGCCTAAGGCTGGAAGACAAGCATTCTGCCAGGGCAGCATGTAATTAAGTTCATGGGCCTGAGCTGTCTGTACCATAGGGGCGGTTCCCTCAGGCTGGAGCAAGCCAGGAAGGCTGCCTGGAGGAGTCTGCCTGAAGTGGAGACTCTTCCACAGCAGAGAGGCCTGGGGGATTCCTGGACAGGGCAGGGAGAAGGCAGCAATAACCATGATGGTGACATTCACAGCTTCCTTAGATGGAGGCTGAGGCAGGTGCTCGGCAGGTGACTGTGTCATCTTTGGGTTTCCACAAGCACCCTCAGAGACAGGAATTTGCCCCTTTTCCAGATGAGGAATCTGAGGCCCTGTGACGTGAAGTGACTTGCCCACGGCCACGCAGCAGGTGAGTGACGGGTGGGACTCGAACCCAGGCCAGGAGGCTTCTTATGGCCTGAAAGACAAATGCATTCATCAGTTCATCACCCACAACAGTCCTCGGGACTGTGTTCCCCTCACAGGTCAGGACACAGAAGGTGGCCTAACCCAGGGCAGTGGGCATGGGCAGCGGAAAGAGGCTGGGAGTCGGAGTGTGGGGATTGTGAGAAAAGGTGACCAAGGGCATAGATGGCAGTAGTAATGATCACCACCAACATCTGTGGAGCACTTATTGGGTGCCAGGAATTGTTCCAGATACGGGCATGATGTCCTTGGACCTCAGAGAGGTCAAGACATTTGCCCAAAGTCACACAGCTAGTAAGAGCTCAGGCCAGGTTCTAGATTCATGTTCTCAGCATCCTGCCTTTCAGTGGATACAGCTGTAAGGGTGGGGTGGGGGGACAATGAGGAATGATGAGACTTTTTTCTTTTTTTAAGAGTCAGGGTCTCCCTTTGTTGCCCAGGCTGGAGTGCAATGGCATGATCATAGCCCACTGCAGCCTCGAACTTCTGAGCTGAAGCAATCCTCCTGGCCTAGCCTTCCAAATAGCTGGGACTACAAGCACATGCCACCCTACCCAGCTAGTTTTTTATTTTATTAGTGATGGGTTCTTTCTTTTTCTAGGCTGGTCTTGAACTCTTGGGCTCAAGTGCTCCTCCCACCTTGGCCTCCTGAATAGCTGGGATTATAGGCATGAGCCACCACACCTGGCCTTTTTTTTTTTCCTTCTTCTTTTCTTAGCATCACTGAGTGCAATAAAATAACTTGACAGTACTGATTTGTTCGTTTAGAATTTTTTTTGGTCAAATATTCAGTGAGTGCCTACTGTGTGCTGGACTCTGTGACTTGTGCTATAGATAGAGAAATGAAGGAACCAATTAAAGACTAGTATCCAGAACATATAAAGAGTTCTCACAAACCAGTAAGGAAAAAGACAGGTTATGCGATTAAAAAAACAGATCTGGCTGGGCAGAGGCTTTCACCTATAATCCCACCACTTTGGGAGGCCGAGGTAGAAGGGCTTCTTGAGTCCAGGAGTATGAGACCAGCCTGGGCAGCATAGTGAGACTTTTTCTACAAAAATAAAAAAAATTATCTGAGCATGTGTAGTCCCAGCTCTGTGGGAGGCTGAGGCAGGAGGACTGCTTGAGCTTAAGAGTTTGAGACCAACCTGCACAACACAGTGAGACCCTATCTCTATTTTGGGGGTGGGGAGGGTCAAGGTCTCACTCTGTTGCCCAGGCTAAAGGGCAGTGGCACAATTACAGCTCACCACAGCCTCGATCTCCTGGGCTCAAGTGATCCTCCCACCTCAGCCTCCTGAATAGCTGGGACTATAGGTGCATGCCACCACACCCAACTAATTTTTTGATTTCTCGCCATGTTACCCAGGCTGGCCCCGAACTCCTGACTTCAGGCAATCCTCCCATCTCTATTTTCAAAAAAAAAAAAAAAAGGGGAAATGGGCAAGGACTTAAACAGGCAATTCACAGAAAGGCAAATCCACACAATTAATAAATGTGTAAACAAGTGTTCACCATCACTGGTGATCAGGGAGTAAGGAACAAGTCACAGTGAGGGTGAGGGAGATGCACTCCCCTTCATCATTTCTAGACAAAGCACCTACTGTGTGCCCAGCCCTGGGTGAGGAAGCAAGGCCTGGGGGCCACAGAGCAGGGCTGTGCTCTTGCTAGAAGACAAGCCATTTGAAGGCAGGGACTACGGCCTGTGCCCCTTTTTCTCCCCCGAGCCAGGCACAGGGGCTGGTGGGCTACTGAGTAGCAGCATCACTCATTCATTCACAAATATGTATTGCGCCCTGCTATGTGTCAGGCACTGGTGTGTGAACTAAGGACATAGGAATAAATAAGACAGTTAATCCCCACACTCTAAGTAAATCATGAACAGGGTAAATCAATGAATAAAATATACATTTTAAGTCCGGCCATGGTGACTCACGCCTATAATCCCAGCACTTTGGGAGACTGAGGTGAGAGGATTGCCGGAGCACATGGGTTCGAGACCAACCTGGGCAACTTGGCGAGACCTCGTCTCTACAGTAAATCAAAAAATTAGCCGGGCATGGTGGCACTTGTCTGTAGTTCCAGCTACTTGGAAGGCTTGCCTGAGCCCAGCAGGCTGAGGCTGCAGTGGCTGTATGCGTGGCACTGCACTCCAGCCTTGGGTGACAGAGTGAGACTCCAACTCAAAAAAAAAAATACATTCTAGCTGGGCAACATAGCGAGACCTCATCTCTACAAAAAATAAAAAAGTTAGGTGTGGTGGTACACACCTGTAGGCCCAGCTATTCAGGAGACTGAGGCAGGAGGATTGCCTGAACCCAGGAAGTCAAGGCTGCGGTGAGCCATGATTGTGCCACCGCACTCCAGCCTGGGTGACAGAGTGAAACCCTGACTCAAAGGTATGTATTTCTTCCACCTGAAAGCAGAGAAGGCTTAGGGGAACAGCCAGTGCAAAGGCCCTGAGGCTGTACTGTGCCTAGAGAGTTGGAGGAAGTGAGCAAGGGAAGAGTGGGAGGAGGTGAGAGCAGGGAGGTGGCCTGAGTCGGTCCTATGGGACCTGTGGGTGGGCCCTGTGGAGGATTTGGTTTTTGTCCTGAGTGAGGTAGGAGCCCTAGGAGGGGTCAGAGCAGAGACAGATGTGACACAACTCGTGTTTTACAGGGTCATTCTGGCTGCTGTCTTGACAAGGAACCGTGAGGACAAGGGTGGGAGCTGAGAAGGCCGCAGGAGGCAACTGCACGAGTCCAGGTGAGGGATGATGGGGCCGGGCCAGGTGAAAGCATGAATGAATGCATGATCAAACAAAGGCATGAGGCTGGGTGCAGCCAACTAAGCTCACCTGATCCCAGAAAGGCTTCCTGGAAGAGACTATCTGAAGGGAGGGAGCAGGAAGTCCTCTTCACACCGGAAAGTATAATTTCATATAGAATTTGAACTCACCGCCAGCCAACAAAGTGGATGGAATATCCCCACTTGGAGACCAGGTATCTGGGCCCTGAGATAGTGTCATGTAGGGGACAGCTTTGTAGCTATGAACTTGGGCTTGAGAGTCAGGCAGACCTGGGAATGCAGCTGTTCTATGTGACTTAAAAAAATGAAGCCTGACTGAGTGTGGTGGCTCACACCTATAATCCCAACAATTTGGAAGGCTGAGACAGGAGGATCACTTGAGTCCAGGAGTTGGAGTCCAGCCTGGGCAACATAGTGAGACCCTGTCTCTACAAAAAAATTAAGAACTAGCCGGGCATGATGGCATGCATCTGTAGTCCCAGCTACTCTGGAGGTTGAGGTGGGAGGGAGGATTGCCTAAGCCCAGGAGGTGGAGGCTGTGGTGAGCTGTGATTATGTCACTGCACTCCAGCCTGGGTGGGAGAATGAGACCCCCCCCATTAAAAAAATGAAGTCTGAACTTCCCCCCCAGTCTGTAAGTTTCCTTAGGGTCTGTCTCTGTCACCTCTTCTCCCTCCCCTCTTTGTTCATTCCTCTGCAGCCACACTGGTCTCTCAGCTGACCTGCAAGCCTGGGGAGGGCATGTGCCTCCTCTGCTCAGAACCTGCCATGGCTCCCACCTCACTTGAGGTGAAAGCCAGACTCCACCCTGGGGTCCACAGGCCCTGTATGCCCTGCCCATGTCTTAGTCCATTTGTGTTGCTCTAAAAGAATACCTGGGCCGAGCGTGGGGGCTTACGCCTGTAATCCCAGCATTGTGGGAGGCCGAGGCAGGAGGATTGCTTGAGCCCAGGAGCTCAAGACCAGCCTGGGCAACAGAGCAAGACCTCGTCTTTACCAGAAATAGAAAATTAGCCAGACGTAGTAGTGCACACCTGTAGTCCTAGCTACTCAGGAGGCAAAGGTAGGAGAATCACCTGAGTCCAGGAGGTCGAGGCTGTGGTGAGTCATGACTGTGCCACTGCACTCCAGCTTGGGCGACAGAGTGAGACTCCAACTCAAAAAATAATAAATAAATAAATAAAATAAAAATCAAATACCTGAGACTAACTTATAAAGAAAAGGGAGCCGGGCTCAATGGCTCAGCCTGTAATCCCATGCTTTGGGAGGCCGAGGTGAGTGGATTGCCTGAGCCTGCAGGTTCGAGACCCGTCTGGGCGAAACCTCATCTCTACAATAAATAAAAAAGTTAACCGGGCGTAGTAGCACACGCCTGTAGTTCCAGCTACTTGGAAGGTTGAGGTGGAAGGATCGCTGGAGCCCAGCAGGTCGAGGGTGCAGTGACGGGGAGTGGCCACTGTACTCCAGTCTGGGTGACAGAGTGAGACTCCAACTCAAAAAAAAAAAAAAAGAAAAGGGGTTGATGTGGCTCCGGGTTCTGTGGGCTGAGGGGTTCCAGGTAAGGGCCCTCATGCTCTGTCACAGGGTGGAGTCTGACGGGAGCTGGACATGTGTGACAAGAGGGAAACCTAAAAGGCTTCCTGGCTTATAACAACCCACTCTTTTTTTTTTTTTTTTTTTTTTTTTTT
>NW_007248261.1:198892-201553 GCF_000164805.1 Carlito syrichta
GGGCTCCGGCGATCCTTCCGCCTCAGCCTTCCAAGTAGCTGGAACTACAGGCACGTGCCATCATGCCTGGATAATTTTTTTATTTATTGTAGAGATGAGGTCTCACCAAGTTGCCCAGGTGTGTCTCGAACCCGCGGGCTCAGGCAACCCACTCAACTCAGCCTCCCAAAGCACAGGATTACAGGCTGAGCCACCCAACCCGGTTAACAACCTACTCTTGAAGGAACTAATCCATCCTCTCGAGAACTAATCCAGTTTCTCAGAGCAAGCACTCCCCACTTCCTTGAGAGCAGGGATCCACCCCATAATCCAGACACCTCCTACTAGGCCTTGCCTCCCAACACCACCACTCTGTGAATTAAATTTCAGGATGAGGGAAGAAAGGGTGGCTCATGCCTGTAATATGAGCATTTTGGGAGGCCAAGGCGGGAGGATCACTTGAGCCCAGGAGCTCAAGACCAGCCTGGACAATGTAGTGAGAACCTGTCTCTACAAAAAATTTAAAAATTAGCCAGGCATGGTGTTGCATGCCTTTAGTCCCAGCTATTCAGAAGGTTGAGGTGGGAGGATCACTTGAGGCCAGGAGTTCGAGGCTGCCATGAGCTATGATGGTGCCACTGCACTCCAATCTGGGCAACAGAGCGAGACCACATCTCTTTAAAAAAAAAATTCAGCATGAGTTTTGTGGGGAAGGAACAAACCATATCATAGCAACCTGTCACCTTTCTGCCCTTATCTCCCCCGTCTTCCTCCCTCCTTCGCTCACTCTGTTTTAAACCCACAGGCCTCACTATTCCCCTAATGTGCCATGACATGCCCACCTCTGGGCCTTTGCACTGGCTGTTCCCGCTGCCTGGGACATTCTTGCCCCAAATCCCTCCTGTCTGTTAGGCCTCAGGTTCAGCCTCACTTGCTCAGAGATGCCCTCCCTGCCTCATCCATACAACTTGTCTTGTTTACTGTCTTCTTAACACTATTATTATTATTATGTTTTTATTTTCGAGTCAGGGTCTCACTCTGTTGCCCAGGTGGAGTGTAGTGGCATGATCACGACTCACCACAGCCTTGACCTCCTGGATTTAGGTGGTCCTTCCCAGCCTCAGCCTCCCAAGTAGCTGGGACTACGGGTATGAGCCACCATACCTAGCTAATTAAACACATTTTTTTAAATAGAGACGAGGTCTCACCATGTTGCCTAGGTTGGTCTCAAACTCCTGGACTCAAGTAGTCCTCCCACCTCTGCTTTCCAGAGCACTGGGATTATAGGTGTGAGCCACCATGCCCTGCCAACACTATTTAGAAATCATATGAGACATGTAGTTGGTCACTGTACTTGGTCTCCTTTTGTACTACACACTTCTGGAGGGAAGGGACAGAGCCCCAGCAAGCTGATAAAGCACATGTGAGTGAATTAGGACAGCTCTTCCTCCCAGCATGCACATCACCACGGCACACCAAGGAATGTAACTTGGCAGGCAGAATGCGGGCTGAATTTCAGTCCCACTTGTTACCCTGCTCTAATGCTTATGCACAGTATACAACCTGTGTAACTGCACATGGTAGCCCTAGTTAGGGACCTTGCTTGTCTTACTGAAGGCAGTATCTAAAATGGTGCACGAAATAAAGTACTCAAAAAAGTTTAGTTTTTTTTGTTGTTGTTTGTTTATTTTGAGTTGGGGTCTCACTCTCACCCAGACTGGAGTATAGTGACACAATCATGACTCATCACAGCCTCAGCCTCTTGAACTCAATCCATCTGACTCAACCTTCTGAGTAGCTGGGACTACAGGCATGCACCACCATGCCTGGCTAATTTTTTAAGTTTTTTTTGTAGAGCCAAGATCTTACTATGTTCCCCAGGCTGGTCTCAAACTCCTGGGCTCAGGCAGTCCTCCAACTCAGCCTCCCAGAGTGCTGGGATTACAGACATAAGCCACCATACCTGGCTCAAAAAAAGTCTGTTTGGACCGGGCTCAGTGGCTCAGTCTGTAATCCCAGCACTTTGGGAGGCCGAGGTGAGCAGATTGCCTGAGCCCGCGGGTTCAAGACCCACCCAGCAACTTGATGAGACCTTGTCTCTATAATAAAGCAAAAACTAGCTGGGCATGGTAGTGCACACCTGTAGTTCTGGTTATTTGGAAGGCTGAGGCAGAAGGATCACCGGAGCCCACCAGGTCGAGGCTGCAGTGGCCGGGAGCACCACCATGCCTGGGCGACAGAGTGAGACTCCAACTCAAAAAAAAAAAAAAAATAGTCTGTTTGAAGGGAAAAAGGAAGAGAGAGAGAGAAATTAAAAAACAGAGAAAAGGGGCCGGGCATGGTAGCTCACACCTGTAATCCCAGCACTTTGAGAGGCTGAGGCTGGAGGATTGTTTGAGTCCAGGAATTTGATACCCGTCTGGGCAACATAGAAAGCCCTCATCTCCACAAAAAAAAAAAATCAAAAAATTAGCCAAGGGGCATATGCCTGTACTCTCAGCTACTTGGAGAGCTGAGGCAGGAGAATTACTTGAGCTCAGAAGGTCGAGGTTTCGGTCACTTTGATCGTGTCACTGCACTCTAGCCTGGGTGACAGAGAAAGACCCTGCTCAAAAAAAAAAAATGAGCCGGGCTCGGTGGCTCAGCCTGTAATCCCACGCCTTTGGGAGACTGAGGTGAGTG
>NW_007248261.1:201781-203656 GCF_000164805.1 Carlito syrichta
AAAAAAAAAAAAAAAAAAAAGGTGGTTCATCATTTGTAACAAATATACTCACGAGTACAAAATGTTAATAATAGGATGAACTGGGTCTATGAAAACTCTCTGTACTTTCCACTCATTTTTCTGTAACTTCTCAAAAAAAGTCTAATAAAACAAAAAGGCGGTCCGGCATGGTGGCTCACATCTATAATCCCAGCACTTTGGGAGGCTGAGGT
Source organism: Carlito syrichta (assembly GCF_000164805.1). Classification (NCBI taxonomy): domain Eukaryota; kingdom Metazoa; phylum Chordata; class Mammalia; order Primates; family Tarsiidae; genus Carlito; species Carlito syrichta. The sequence goes on from NW_007248261.1 coordinate 201,994, forward strand.
CAGGGGACTCCCTGAGTTCATGGGTTTGAGACCAGCCTGGGCAACTTGGCAAGACCTCATCTCTACAACAAATCAAAAAATTAGCCAGGCATGATGGCGTGTGCCTGTAGTTTCAACTATTTGGAAGGCTGAGGTGGAAGGCTATGGTGGCCATGAGTGTGCCACTGCACTCCAGCTTGAGCAACAGAGTAAGGCAGGAGGGGGGAAAGGCAAGCAACCCAATAAATATTGCCAAAACATTTTTTTTTTAAAGATGCAGGGCCAGGTGCAGTGGCTCACGCCTATAATCCCAGCACTTTGGGAGGCCAAGGTGAGAGGATTGCCTAAACCCACGGGTTTGAGACCAGCCTGGGCAACTTGGGGAGACCTTGTCACTACAATAAATCAAAACACTAACCAGGCGTGATGGCCTGTGCCTGTAGCTCCAGCTACTAGTAAGGCTGAGTTGGAAGGATCACCTGAGCCCAGCAGGTGGAGGTTGCAGTGACTGTTAGTGCCTACTGCATTCCAGCCTGGGTGACAGAGTGAGACTCCAACTAAAAAAGAAAGAAACAGAAAAGGAAAGAAAAAGAATGCATCTATCAGGACGGACTTTGGTGCAGTAACAAACAACCCCAAAATCTTAGTGGCTGAACTCAAGAAAGATTGAATTTTGGTTCCACCACACTCCCATTGCAACTGGACAGGAGGCCGTGTTCAATGTAGTTGCTCAGGGCCTGGAGAATGGAGTACCACATATCAAATGCGGCTGCTCACCCTGCCCAGAGGAGTGGCATTCCCGAGGCCCTGGCATCTAAAGGCTCCATTAAGAACTGTCACGTGTGGCTTCCTCTCATGACCCACTGGCCAGAACCGGCCATGTATCTACGCAGTCACCCCAGGGGGTCAGGAGGTGCTGCCCACCCGTACTGTCCACCCGTGTGCTTCAATAGGGGAGAGGCAGATGTGTTTTGCACACAGCACTAGTGACTATGACCACAGAAAAACAGGCGCTCGATCGCTTGGCGCCTCCATTTTCTCATCTCTTAAGTGGGCATGAGTCTGGCTTCATGTGGTCTCTATATTGTGGTGCACGAGGATGAATAAGGTCACAGGCCAGGTGCAGTGGCTCACGCCTGTAACCCCAGGGCTTTGAAAAGCCGAGGCAGGAGGATCACTTGAGTGCAGGAGTTTGAGACCAGCCTGGGCAACATAGTGAGACTCCTCTACAAAATATCAAAAAATGAGCCGGGCATGGTGGCTTGCGCCTATAGTCCTAGCTACTCGGCAGGTTGAGCGGGGAGGATCGCTTGAGCCCAGGAGGTCAAGGCTGCCGTGAGTTATGATCGCGCCACTGCACTCGGGCCTGGGCCACAGAGCGAGACCCCCGACTCTAAAAAGAAACAAACAAGGACAGTCACAGATCGATGGGCACGGGCTGTAGTCCCCACTCGCTGCTCTTCTCCGCGGCTGAGGGACTGGGCGGGGAGGCCAGGCTGTTCTCCGAGTCCTCCTGGGCCCTCGAGGGCGCGTGGCGAGGGGTCCGAAGCCGCTGCCCTGAGCCTGGATCCTCTTCCTGTCCGCAGGTCTCCGGGCGCCCCCGTCTCTCGCCGCCCATGCCGCTGGGACTGGGGCGGCGGAAAAAGGCGCCGCCTCTCGTGGAAAATGAGGAGGCGGAGCCGGG
>NW_007248261.1:203887-206465 GCF_000164805.1 Carlito syrichta
CTGGCCCACGGCAGCCCCACGGGCCGCATCGAGGGCTTCACCAACGTCAAGGAGCTGTACGGCAAGATCGCCGAGGCCTTCCGCCTGCCCACCGCCGAGGTACCCGCGGGGTGGGCGGCGGGGGCGGGGACGAGCCGGCTCGGATGCGGAAGCGGCTCAGGCCTGCACCGCCGTGGGCTGTGGGGGCGGCGCAGACTTCCCGTCAGGCACCGGGAGGCCTGCGCCCCAGTGAGTTGTGGGAAACTGGAGGTCGGGGCCAGGCTCCGAGTTCCCGTTAGGCAATGGGAGGCCTGCGCCGCTCTGATTTACCGGGAACTGGAGGTCGGGGCTGGGCACCGACTCGCCATCAGGCACCACGAAGCCTGGGTCCAGTGAATTATGGGGAAATGGAGGTCGAGGATGGGCGCTAACTTCCCATGAGGCACCAGTGGCCTGTGCCCCACTGAATTATGGGGAACCGGAGGTCAGGGGTGGGCTCCGAGTTCCCATCAGGCAATGGAGGGCCTGCACCCCAGTGAATTATGGGGAACTAGAGATCAGGGCTGGACGCTGACTTCCCATCGAGCGTCAGAGGCCTGTGCCCCAGTGAATCATGGGGAACTGGAGGTCATGGGGGCCAGACTTCAAGTTCCTATCATGTAACGGGAGGCCTACGCCTCTCTGAATTACGGGTTCCTGGAGGTCAGAGCTGGGCGCCTTTCCATCACACACCGGGAGGCCTGGGGCCCAGTGAATTATGGGGAGTTGGGGGTCAGGGCTGAACGCCGACTTCCCATCAGACACCGGGAGGCCTGGGTCCCGCTGAATTATGGGGAACTGGAGGTTGTGGCACCCAGTGCTGTCTTCCCACCGGGCACCGGGAGGCTTGTACCCCAGTAGACTGTGGCATGCTGGAGGTCAGACGCTTGGTGCACTTACCATGATGCACTGGGAGGCCTCACCCCAAGAACTGCGAGGCAAAAGGGATGGGGTCTAGAAGGGCAACGGTGGGATGGAGCGGGATGTAGATGCTGGGGTCTCAGTGAGTGGAAGGGAGTCTGTGCCCCCCATAAGCATTTGCTGAGCTCCCCTCTCCCCCTTCCCACCTCCCCGTGTGCCAGGCTCTATTCCCTGGAAACAGCCGTGAGATTTTGCTCGGACAGAAATCCTAGCCGGGAGTATTGGCGCGCACCTGTATCCCAGCTACTTGGGAGGCTGAGATGGGAGGATCTCTTGAGCCCAGGAGGTCGAGGCTGCAGTGAGCCATGATTGTACCACTGCATTCCGGCCTGGGTGACAGCGCGAGACATTGTCTCTTTTTTAAAAAAAATTTTTTTTTTTTGAGTTGGAGTCTCACTCTGTCACCCAGGCTGGAGGGCAGTGGCACGCTCACGGTCACCGCAGCCTTGACCTCCTAGGCTCAGGCGATCCTTCTACCTCAGCCTTCCGAGTAGCCGGAATTACAGGCGCGTGCTACCACGCCCAGCTAATTCTTTGATTTATTGTAGAGATGAGGTCTCGCTGCCCAGGCGGGTCTCGAACCCACGGGCTCAGGCAATCCACTCACCTCAGCCTCCCAAAGGCGCGGGATTACAGGCTGAGCCACCGAGCCCGGCTTAAAAATTTTTTAAAGAGAAATTCTAGCCAGGCGTGGTGGCTCACATCTGTAATCCTAGCACTTTGGGAGGCAGAGGCAAGATGATTGCCTAAGCACAGGAGTTCAATACCAGCCTGAGCAACATGGTGAGACCTTGTCTCCACAATACATCAAAAAATTAACTGGGTGTGGTGGCACACACCTGTAGTTCCAGCTACTTGGAAAGCTGAGACAGAAGGATCGCCTGAGCCTAGGAGGTCAAGGCTGCGGTGACCGTGAGCGTGCCACTGCCCTCCAGCCAGAGCGACAGAGATTCTGACTCAAAAAAAAAGCAGCAGCAGAGAAATCCTAATTCTAGCATAGCTGGCAGCTAGTGGAGACCCTTCCCTGGCTAGAGGTGGCCCGGCACCGGGATGGAAGTCCCCCAACCCCGTTCCCCTCCAGTGGCGGCTGGCGAGGGGGAGGGCAAGAAGCCAGGGCTGAGCACCTCCACCCTGCAGGTGATGTTCTGTACCCTCAACACCCACAAAGTGGACATGGACAAGCTCCTGGGGGGCCAGATCGGGCTGGAGGACTTCATCTTCGCCCACGTCAAGGGGCAGCGCAAGGAGGTGGAGGTGTTCAAGTCGGAGGACGCGCTAGGGCTCACCATCACGGACAACGGGGCTGGCTACGCCTTCATCAAGGTGCCGGGGCCACACGGGCGACGGGGGCGCGGGCGGCGGTAGGACGCGGCCGGCCGAGCCGCAGGGCCTGACGCCTCCGCGCCCACAGCGCATCAAGGAGGGCAGCGTGATCGACCACATCCAGCTCATCAGCGTGGGCGACATGATCGAGGCCATCAACGGACAGAGCCTGCTGGGCTGCCGGCACTACGAGGTGGCCCGGCTGCTCAAGGAGCTGCCCCGGGGCCGCACCTTCACCCTGAAGCTCACGGAGCCCCGCAAGGCCTTCGGTGAGGGGGTGAGGGGCCGCGGGGCCTCCGACCCCGCCCGCTGGCCT
>NW_007248261.1:206485-210277 GCF_000164805.1 Carlito syrichta
GGCTTCACTGACTCTCAGGAATGGGCCCGAGGCCCCTGCGTGGGGGTGGGGGACTCAGTCACTTCCCTGGCGGGCAGGGCTGGCCTTGGGCCGGCAGCCGTACCCCTTGGCCGAGAGGAGCCCGGGACCCCTCGGCTTCGCGCCCCCAGCCCCTGGGAGCAGAAGCGGCCCCTCCAGCTCCCCTCCCATCTGTCCTGGTCCCTGGCCCTGTCGTCAGCCCCGCAGGGAGGCAGGGGTCCCGCCCTCCAGGGACACCTCAGCCCCAAGCCCCACGCATGGAGAAGTGGAGGGGCGGCTCCTGCCCGGCGCGTGCTGAGGGCAGGCGTCTCCCCTCACCCCTTCCCTGCCTTCACAGACATGATCAGCCAGCGCGCAGGGGGTGGCCGCCCTGGCTCCGGCCCACAGCTGGGCACCGGCCGAGGGACCCTCCGGCTCCGATCCCGCGGCCCTGCCACCGTGGAGGACCTGGTGAGTGCTCCAGCCAGAGGCCCGTTCCCTGCGCTTTCCCAGGGCTTAGCGTTACCTGTTAGCTGAGGGGCTCTGGGCAGACGGCCTGGACTCACATCTTCTGCCAGCACCCAGACGTCCTCCTGGGCAAGTGGGCCTCAGTTTCTCCATCGGTGAAATGGGGATGATGATAATACGATACCTTCTTCTCAGGGTTGTCGTGAGGACTAAATCTGAATATATGTGAGCTGGTGCCAGGGGCGCCTGGCATGCAGTCAGCACAGTTACCATGTGCGTTCATGTTCTTATGATGTCACTGTCCCTGTCCCCGCCACCCCAGCCCTCCGCCTTTGAGGAGAAGGCCATCGAGAAGGTGGACGACCTGCTGGAAAGTTACATGGGCATCAGGGATACAGAGCTAGGTGAGTGTGGGACTCCTGGGGGGTTTCTGGTCAGCTGGTTCCGAGTCCACCTTGAGCCCCTCTGACCCTGGTGCCTTCTGTCCCCTCCCCCAAAAGCGGCCACCATGGTAGAGCTGGGGAAGGACAAAAGAAACCCAGATGAGCTGGCCGAGGCCCTAGACGAGCGCCTCGGTGACTTTGCCTTCCCCGACGAGTTCGTCTTTGACGTCTGGGGCGCCATCGGTGACGCCAAGGTCGGCCGCTACTAGGACTACTGCTGGACCTCGCCAGATGACCGGGGCACAGCCTGGTGGGGGCTCCCAGAGGAGACGCCATGGCTCGGGGACCCAGGCGTCCAGCTTGGGCCCAGCTCAGCCATCAAGGGCAATGCCATGCGGAGGGGCGGCAGGCCCGGGCCCCTGCCCCGCTCCAATCGGTACCACCCCTCTCCCTGGCTCCCAGTCTGGCTGGGATCCTCGGCGCCCTCCCCTGCTCCCCACCTACCTCAGCCGGGTCAGGCGCAGGGAGGGATTGGCCACACTGGGGAGCCACCCCCACCCGGGACACTTTCCACCATCAGCTGCCAAACTGGTCCCTCTGTCTCCCTGGGGCCTTGGTTCTGTTGGGAGTTGTGACCTTCCTAGTTTCCTGACGCAGGGAATGCAGAAGGGGGGGGCTTTCGCCCCCCAGCAAATGCAATAATGCCCTTCCCCCCTCCTGAGAGGAGCCCCCTCCCAGTGGAGTCTGTTACCTCCGCATTGGAAACGAGTCTGCTGTGAACCCCTAGACTCCGCCCCACCCCCATCCCTCCCACCAGGGCCCTCCCTGACTGAGCAGGAGAGCATGGGGGCTGTGGGAGGCTTTTGTATCTGAATTTGCTGTCTTGAACATAAAGAATCTATCTGCTGTGGGACCTGTGTGCCTCAGGGTGAGAGAGGGATGGGCCAGGCTGGGAAAGAATGCAACAGCTGAAATCTGTCTTCCTTGGCTCCAAATTGAATTAGGAGCTGGCCCGGGCTGCCTCCCCCCTCCCATTATCCCTCCTGGCCCCAGGCCACCGGGCTTCCAGGCAAGGCTAGAGCTTCCTGGCCTCTGAGGGTTCCAATCCAGCCCCCTCTCAAATGCCAGAGCATGTGAATGGTGGGCTTGAGGCTGTCATCTGCAGCCAGTGACAACCCAAGGCCACGGGGGGCACCAAAGCATTGAGTCCTGGCTTGGAGAAACAAAAATGGAATCTCAGGCCGGCTGGGGCTGGGCGGGTCATGATGCAACCCCCGCCCCACCGCACCCGACGCCGGACACACAGGCGTCTGTGAGGCCCGATGCTTCGCCCTGGACATAAACCCAGAGTGCTTGTTTTGACAACTCGCTTCATCCTGGAGGATTGAGGGGATCAGGGAGGGGGGGCGGGACCCTGGCCAGACCTGGAGGGAAGCGAGAGGACTGAAGTGAGGGGAGCCACGCCAGAGGCCCCTGTGGGAATGTTGGGACCAGTCAAGAGGCTGAGGGACCTCTGAACCCGGCCTGCAACCCCTGTCTCCATGAGGCGGGGGCCCTGGACCACCGAGTGGGGAAGAGAGGACCCCTGGGCTGGTGTTCATGGCAGGCCTGGGTCCTGCTGTGGAAGTGGGGTGGAGTGGCCGCTACAGGGGCACCTGTGGGTCCCTGTGCGTTGGTGCTCCAAGCCTGCTCTGGTGGTGAAGGGTGAATGGGAGCGTCGAGGGCTTGTGACCATGCCAAGGGAGGGCTGTAACTTGTGTCTCTTGTAAGGGACTTGACGACTGTGTCTGTGTTCCAGGGTGTTCGTGGGTGTCACTGGCAGTGCCTGGGGGTGGGGAGTGTGATAAGAGTGTCTTAGGGTGTCCAGGGTGTGACTGGCACCTGGGGTGTTCAGGGGTGTAGGTGTCTCTCTCAGAGTGTTGCTGTATCTGGGTGGGGATGGCTGGCTGCATCTTGGGGTGTCCAGGGGCTTGTTTCAGAGTGTTTTTCTGGGGTGTTCAGGGGTACCCCTCATGTCGGGTGAACAGAGGGTGCCCGTGAGGCCCTTTCTTGTGTTGCTGGGGGTCTCCAGGTGACATGGAGTGGCCGTGGTGCCCTCCAAGGTAAGGGATGTGTGTGTGTCCAGGTGTCTGTTTCTTAGCACTAAGGGGTGTGATGGGGGTCATCTCAGGGGACTGCACGTCAGGTATTGAGGGAGGTGGCTGGTGTTAAGAGTCAGTAACTGGGTGTCTCGGGCGCTGTGGGTGGGACTCCCTGAGTAAGTTCAGGGGTGTGGGACCGGGTCTCAAGGTGGCAGGTAATAGTGTGTCTTCAGGTGTGATCAGGCTGTGTGTACCTCCCAGGCGTGTGACCCTGTTTTTCAGGGCAGCTGAGGCCACAGCTGCATGCCCAGGATTAAGGGAGGATTGTCTATGTGGCTCCGGACCCGCGCCCGGGTGTTACAGATGCTGAGGAAAACTCTCCAGGCTCCCCTGTCCCCTGCAGCCTCCTCCCCGTCCCCTCCCAAGGTATGACTCGGCTAGCCTGGGTTTAAGCGCCTGGGTAAATAGTAGGCGGGTCGCCTGGCCAAGCTGGGCCTGACCCAAGCCCGGCTAACCGAGGCACAGCCCGCCAGCACCCACCCCAACGCCCAGAAGGCTCTGGCTGGGCAGGGGCGCGTTGCTGCCCCCACGCACGCAGGGTGAGGCCCCCGACCCCAAAGCCCCGGGGAGGGGGACGGCGGCACCCCCTGCAGCCACCCCAGCCTGCCCCGGGCGAGGCTCACATTTTCCAGTGTTTAGATTTTATCCGCTTTATTAATGAGGCAGGCAAGAAGCCCGAGCCTGGGGGGAAGGGGGCTGTGTCCGCCCCGCTGAGAGGAGGGGGCCGCGGTGCCAGGACGACGGCCGGGGAGCCTCCCTGCTCACGCGGGTAGCCGGGCCCGGGGTGCGTCCCGCCCATTCCA
>NW_007248262.1:0-19241 GCF_000164805.1 Carlito syrichta
CTAGTTAAGAGCACAAACTAATAATTTCATTGTTGTCCTATTTATCATTTTCCCCTTTGTGCTGAGCACTTTTTGTGTCTCATATGAGAAATGTCTCATTACGTCCATGTTTCAAAGTCAGAAAGACAGTTTATTCTGAAAGCATTAATACTTATCTTTCACATTTAGATCTGTCAAACCATCAAGAAATGATTTTTATGTTGTGTTCTCAAATAGGGATCAAGGTTAATTTTTTTCATATGGGCATTCCATTGACTCAGGTCCCTTTTTTAAAAAGACCACTCTTTCCCTCCTTTCCCACTAACTGTTGGTATCACTTTTTTCATAAATTAGGTGAGCATATATGTTTGATATGTTTTTTAAACTTAACATTCTAATCTGTGGGCTTATCTCTGTCACCACCATCTCCCAAGGTGCTGTGATTACAGGTGTGGCTCACCATACCCAACCTATAACAATTTTTATTTTGAGTTGGAATCTCACTCTGTCACCCAGACTGGAGTGCAGTGGCCGCTCCTGGCCACCGCAGCCTCGACCTGCTGGGTCCCGCGATCCCTCCGCCTCAGCCTTCCAAGTAGCCATAATTACAGGCATGCGCTACCACACCTGGCTGATTTTTTGATTTATTGTAGAGATGAGGTCTCGCTGCCCAGGTGGGTCTCTAACCCGCGGGCTCAGGCAATCCACTCACCTCAGCCTCCCAAAGGTGTGGGATTACAGGCTGAGCCACCGAGCCTGGCTACAATTTTTCTTTAATGAATTTAAAAATCACATGACCTGGCAGAAGCAGTGGACAATGCTTGTAATCTCAGCATTTTGGGAGGCCTAAGTAGGAGAATTGCTTGAGCCCAGGAATTTGAGACCAGCCTGGAAAACATAGTGAGTCCTCGTCTCTATTTTTTTTGTGTTGTTGTTATCGAGAGGATTTAAATAATAGATTTAATATATACTAGCTTAACGACATTTTGCATTCATTCCCCTGTTTAAGAAGATGTATTTTTGTATAGTTTTCTTTGAGACAATGGCTGTCTCTTTCACCTGGTCTTGAGAGTACAGTGGCATGAATCATAACTCATTGCAATACGAGATGCCTGACTGTAAATGATCCTCCAGCTTCAGTTTGCCAAGTAGCTGAGACTACAGGCACTTGCCACCATGCCTGGTTAATATTATTTTGTAGAGGTGAGGGGTCTCACTATGTTACCCAGGCTGGTTTCAAGGTTATGCTTGTGTCAAACTCCTGGCCTCAAGCAATTTGCCTGTGTTGTCCTCCCAAGTTCTGAGATTACAGGATCTGTGCCCCACAAAAAAGACATATTTTTAAAATAATTTGTTCATTTATCAAAACTGACCACTTATTTTGGAGTGAAATTGATCGTGATGTGTTCTTCTTATCTTTGCAATGACTGTAGGCTCTGTAGTGATGTTCTTTCCCCCCCCAATATTGATTGTGGCTTTCTCCCTCTTTTTTCTCTTGATAAATATTGCTAGAGTTTATTAGTCTTTTTTGCCATTATTAAGAATTTGGCTTGGTCAGTTTTTCTCTGATTCCATGAATGGTTTTTATTTCATTGATTGTTCCTCTGATGTTTATTATTTTTTGAACTTTTATTTATATTTCTTTTTTTTCTCTTCTAGACTTTTGGGTATAAGCTAAGATAATGGAAAGTGATGTTTTTAATGTTCTTTTTAAAAAAAATTTAGAGTCTCTCTATTCCAGGCTGTGGTGCAGTGGCATACTCCTGGCCACTGCAGCCACAAACTGCTGGTCTTAGATGATCCTTCTACCTCAGCCTTTCATGCCTGGAAATACATGTATGTGTCACCATGCCTTGCTATTTAATGTTCTTATAACTACAATTAAGGGTATACAATTTATCAAGCTTTACTTTACCTGAACTATATGAAGTTTGATTTGATGTATCAAGGTTATACTGGCTCAAAAAATGAATTGAGACATGTTCTCTTTTTTCTTTTCTCTGAAAGAATTTGCATTCACGTGGTGCTGTTTTTGTTAGTATTTGGAAGAATTTGCCAATGGAGTCATTGAGCCTTTTTTTGGTTGTATGCTGTTATTGAGATATTTTAAATAATAGATTTAATATAAACTAGATTGATTACATTTTCTATTTATTCTCCTGTTTAAGAAGATGTGTTTTTTTTAGTTTTGTTTCTTTGAAACATGGTCTCTTTCTGTCAGCCAGGCAGGAGTGCAGTGGCATGATCATAACTTATTGCATCATGAAACTCCTGACCTCAAGTGATCCTCCTGCCTCAGCTTCCTAAGTATCTGGTACTACAAGCATTTGCCACCATGCCCAGTTAATTGTATCATGGAGAGCTGAGGGTTCTCACTATGTAACCCAGGCTGGTGTTAAACTCCCTGATCTCAAGCGATCTGCCTGTGTTGGCCTTCCAAAGGGCTGGAATTACAGGCATGCCCTACTGTGCATCATCAAAAAGATGTCTTTTTAAAATAATTTGTTCATTTATCAAATCTGACAATTTATTTCGGAGTTAAAGTGATCATGATGTATTCTTATTATTTATGTAATGTCTGTTGGCTCATAGTGATGTCCATTGTTATCCCTGATATTGATTATTTGTGGGGTTTTTCTGTCTTTTTTCTCTTGATAACTTTTGCTAGAGTTCATTAGTCTTATTACTATTGCCAAGAAATCAACTTCGGCTTGGTGAGTTTTCTCTGATTCCATGACTGGTTTTTATTTCATTGATTTCACCTCTGATTTTATTATTTTCTCTTAGTTTTTGAACTTTATCTTTAAACTTCTGTTCTCTTTTCCTTTAGACTTTTAGATATATGCTTAGATAACTGATATGCAGCCTTATTATTTTTTTATATCTGCAATTGAGTATAAATTTTACAAAGCATTACTTTATGTACACCACATGAAGTTTGATTTCTTATATTTTTATTATTATTTAGTTTAGATATTTTATAATTTCTATTTTGATCTCTTCTTTTCTTATAGGAAGTTGGGGACTTCCTAATTTTCTTTATTTATTTTCTTAGTCTAATTCAGCTAGAATATGGCAGGAAAACATTCTCTATGATTTACATCCTTTGAAATGTGTGGAGATTTACTTTACATCACCAACATAGTCAGCTTTGACAAATGTTCAGTGTGCATGTAAAATATGGAATATGTCATTGTATGGTACATTGTACGTTATATCTCAGCTAAGTCATGTTTGCTATATTGTCTAGATTCTTAAATGCTCATTGACGTTTTAATTGCCTGTTTTATTAGCTACTGAGAAAAATGTGTTAAAGTCTCCCACTATGATTGGGAATTTGTCTTTTTCTCCTTTTAGTTCTGTTCATTTTCATTTTGCCTATTTGTACACTATGTTTCTGCCTTCATTTAGATTTTAAATCATATCTTTCTGATGGATCGAACTCTTTATCATTTAAAAGCATTCCTTTTATTTGTAAAACTGCTTACTGACTTAAAGCATATTTTCCATCATATTTCTATTGCCATATATTGTGTAGTGTATGTACTACACAAACAATAACTTTTTGGTTATTGTTTGTGTAGTATATCTTTATTTATACTCTTACTTTCCACTTTTCTGTGAACAATATTGAAAGCAAGCTTCATGTAAGTAGCTTATTTTGTGGTTTTGTTTTCTTATTCAGTCTGAAAATTTTTATTAATTGAAGTTTTACCTGCTTACATTTAAAGTAATTCCTTTTATATAGAATTCTAGTTGGACTATTTTCTTTTGGCACTTTAAAGATGTTATTCCATTATCATCTGACTCCCATAATTTCTTTTGGTAAGTCCTCTGTCAATTGTAAAATTTAGTTCTCCCTTCTCCCAACAGACTACTTTTCAAATCTCTCTCTCTTTTAAAAACAGAATCCATTTTATGAGTCGGTTACAGTGGCTCATCCTGTAATCCCAGCTGCTCACAGGCCTGGGGTGGGAGGATTGCAGGATACCAAGAGTTCAAGGCTGCAGTGAGCTGATTATACTACTGTACTCCAGCCTGGGCACAGAGCAAGACCCTGCCTTTAAAAAATAAGTTTTATGATTATATACCTAGACATGTTTCCATTTGATTTTGTTTGTTTGTTTTTGTTCCAACCCCCCAAACACGTCCTATAGGCAATGTTAATGGTTTCCTTTGTTTTCATTCCCCTATTGACTAATATAGTCTCTTAAATCAGTGAGTAGATTTGATGTTTTTCATTAGTACTAGGAAATGCTCATTACTTAGCCCTTCAAATCTTGATTTTCTACTTTTAAATTTTTATCTCCTTTGGAATTTTAATAACATGTGAGTGAGAAATTTAAATGGTGCACCATTTGTATTGTCTTTTTTCCTCCATTCTTTCTTTTTCTGTGCTTCACTTTTGACATTTTCTGTTGATTTGTTTCCCTGTTCACTAATCCTGAGATCCTAGCAAAGTTTCTGCTAAACATTTGAATTGAAATGTTAATATGAAATATTGTACTTTCTAGTTTTATACTTTTTAAATTTTTCCTATAAAGTAAAACTGATTATATTCTCATACTTTCCCACCATTTTCTCCATGTTCTTCTGTTTTCTGGAATGTATTATCAAAGTTATTTTAAATTCTATAATTTAGTAACTAGATACCTTGCTTCTACTGTCTATTTTCCTTTGGGTTTTGTTCATATTGCTTTGACTCATGGCACACCTGGTAATTTTTATGAAATGCCAGACATTGTGTATTAAAAGAATAAATGATCCAGATGAAGTTATTTTCCTGTAGACAAAGTTTGCACTGTTTTTTGAAAGAATGGTAAAGTTGATGGTTGATGATCTTAAACCAATAAAAGAAGAACAGAGTCTTTGCTGCTAAGAAAAAGGAAATTGCAATTTTGGCAATAACCTACCTATGGCTTGTGATTAGCTTAACTTTTCTCCTGGAAAGAAATTTGATTCTAAATAGAGACAGGGTCTTATAGGTCTTTGTCAGCAACTCTGGAGTGCAGTGGTACAATCATAGCTCACTCCAGCCTTGCACTCTTGAACACAAATGATCCTCCCACCTTAGCCTCCTAAGTAGCTGGGACTACAGGTACACCATTATGCTTGGCTAATTTTTATTTTTATATTTTACATAAAGATATTTGCTATGTTGCTCAGGCTGGTTTTGACTCTTGACCTCCAAGAGTCCTCCTGCTTTGGGGGTAGGACTCCTTCCTAGTAGGTGGGATTATAAGCATGAGCCACCAAACTGGGCTATATCATATTCTTAAATCCTGTGAGGCACATTTGAGAGAATCATATAAGTTATTTTTTACATTGGGAGTGTATTTCCCAGATAATCAAAATAATTACATAAATTATCCCCCCAAGAAGAGAACACTCCATTGATGCCCTGATCATCCTTTGCAAATCACACCGGATGCTGGACTTCAGCCTCTACGATATAATTCCCATAACTCTTTGCCTCCATCTGCTATTTCCCCTTGGATGTTTGTTCTTTCTCTGCACCCTTGGGATCTATGCTGGTTATAAGTAGAGGAGGCAGACAGGTGTGAAGAGGTGGGAAATGAGAGGTGGGCATAGTATGAGGAGGACTTACGCTTACTGACAGAACAGTAGCCAGTAGACAGCTCAGGATACCAGTTGGGTGTGGCTGTCCAGGTTAGAGTGCTTGTTACAAGCTGGTGGCCAGGTGGGGGTATAGCTCAGGGGTAGAGCATTTGACTGCAGATCAAGAGGTCCCTGGTTCAAATCCAGGTGCCCCCTTTTTCTTTTTCACCCACTACAAAATTTCTTTTTCACCCACTAAGAAATTCCACTTCCAGCCACGTATGTTGCTGTAAACCCCTCAAAGTAGAACACTTTAAGTGTTAACCACATCCTAAAAAATAGCTTCACAGCAGTATTCAATTTGGGGTTTGGACAAACATCTGAACACCGTAGTCCAGGCAGGCTGACACATATAATTAAGCAGCACAGTGGGTAATGCCTTAAGCTTGCCCAATTATATGCCCCTGCACAAGACTAATAGTGTGGAGTAAATCACACATAGAGGCAGGGTGAACTGTGATTTTTTTTCTGGAGGTGGCAGTGGGACAAGAGGCTTCATCAGTGTCCATCATGGTAGTAGTGGCAGTTCAGGGTTGGCCGATGTCCTGTCCATTTTAGAAGCCTGGTTTTTTTTTTTTGAGTTGGAGTCTCACTGATTTACCTTGATGGGTTGTAGTGGCATGCCCATAGCCTGCCCAGCATCAACCTGCTGGGCTCCAGTGTTCCTTTTGCCTCAGCCTTCCGAGTAACCAGAACTACAGGCATGTGTTCCCACGCCCCGTTAATTTTTAGATTGATTGTAGAGACAAGGTCTCACCATGTTGCCCATGCTGGTCTCAAACCACAGGCTCAGGCTATGTGTGTGTTTAGGCCTCCCAAAGTGCTGGGATTCCAGGCTTGAGCCACCGTGCCCAGCCAGAAACCTGGTTCTTTAGGCTTCACTGCAGTGCCATGAGCTCCTTGACATTCTGCCGTTATTGAACAAGATGAAACTTTAACCTGAGGAGGCCTCTTCTTTAATCAAAATACCCTTGCTAGTACCAGGAATGGGTAACAGGCTAAGGATTTCAGGGAAATGAAGGACAGTGAAGTAAAAGGTTCATTCTGAGCAACGGTAGTCAGGGTTCTGTCATTTCATATGACTTATGTCCAGAGAAGGTGGTATTAGCATGATCTGAGGATGGAGTTTTTGTCCAACTGACTCAAAAGGTCACCTCTCAAGCAGGCTTAGTTGGAGGGTCACAGGTCTCAACTTGTTGGAACTAGACAGGAGCTGGCCTAAATTAATGCAAAACCACTGAAGTGACCATTACCCTGCTAACCCATGAATTTATCTATAAAGTAGCAAGTAAAGATTTAGTTTCAGCTTTGGTGCTGAGATCTTCAGCTTCATGTGAAAAGGAAAATAATAGTAATAACAAAGCAAGCGGCCATAGCAGGGCAGGCCAATATGGGTAAATTAACGCCTTGGTTTCATGGCAAGTGGGAAGCAACCCTCTGGGGCACAGGTGAGCCCCATGCAAGTGTGAGGCTTACAGCCCTCAGTGTTTATACTAGAGAAGGGACCAAGATTTGCCAAGGGACTTCACCCCGTGGGTGTGTGCCTGGGTCAGAGCACCACCACTTGTGGGTACCACTGACCAACCAAGCTGCAGGACCTGGAAACCAGGGCAGGCTAGGAAGAGAAGTCCCCTTTTTCCTGCAATATCCCTCTAGGGCCCTCTACAGACAAATGTTAACATTGAGCTCACTCAAAGGAGGAGAACATCAGGGATCCCGTCAAATACACCAGAGCAAGTATGGAAGGGTCAACTTACTGCTGAGTGATATGAATTGATAATTGGCACATTGTGTGACTCACTTTGACTGACAAGATATTATCTGTTGTGATGCAGGCAGGGACTTGGGATCTACTTGTGAGGTCTGCTTTGTTCCCTGGCACTTGCACTACTACAAGGAGCTGAGAATTTCCAGTAAGTGCCCTTCTGACCTGGGCCCCAGAGTGGACACACATGGCCCAACCCTGAACCCAACTTGCCAGAGGAAGCAAGACTACACCCTGAAGCCAACCACCCAACCAAGCCCAGCCTAGATCAGCTGAATCACATTGAACTGTCTGACCCCTGGAGATGAGAACAAATGCTTATTGATTTGTGTCATTGATTGAAGGTGTGGCTTATTATGTAACATTATCGTGAAGAAACCTGAGGAAAGCTGGAATTGATATGTTGGCAGGGGCTTCTTTTGCGACACATGGCACTGCTACTTCATTAAGCCATTAGTGACAGCAGAAGCCATATGGCAAGGAATTTGTCACAGTCAGTTGGGAAAAAGACAAGGAAAATATTATTGAGGACAGGAAAAAGAGTGGCTCCTGATAATCTGAAATGCCGTAAATAGACATGAATTTACGGAGTTGCAGGAGCATATTTAATGGAAGAGTGTTGAACTCCTGAGCAATTTGTTACAGCTACTTTAAAAAAGTTACTAGAAGAAAGGGCTGAGCTCATACCTGTAAGCCCAGCACTTGGTTAGGTCCAGGTTTGAGGATTGCTTGAGCCCAGGAGTCGAAGACCAGCCCGTGCAGCATAGTGAGACCTTGTCACTACAAAAAGTAAAAAATGATCTGGGAATGCTATTGTGCTCTGTAATCCCTGCTACTCCGGAGGCTGAGGGAGAAGACAGCCTAAGCCTCGGCAGTTTTGGTTCAGGGAGCGATGATCATTCCACTGTAGTCCAGCCTAGATGACAGAGTGAACATTGACACAAAAAAAGAAAGGAAGGTGAAAGGGAAAAAGAAAGATAGAGAAAGACAAGGAAAGGAAAGAAGAGAAAAAAAGGGTACTACCAAAAAAGGGAAGATTTGAGTTCAGATGGTGAACTGATCGGTTAGTCCCGATATTGCATATTTGAAATAAATGACACTGATCTCTCCCAAACAAAGTTGAGGCCATTACTACATCATTTTAAGAAATAGAGGAAATCCAGAGCCTTCCAGTAAGACATTGCCTCAAGGAACTGAACAAATCAACTGCTTTTATGCCCTTGATGAAAGCTTTAATGCCCTTTATTAAGATCCTCTCAGTTGGACAGAAATGTTCCTAGAAAGTTTAAGGATGTGGTCCCAGAGAAATGTGATGTGCCCAAAACTTATAATTGAGGTGGGGAGGTGAGAGAACATACGTCAAAAGAATTGTGATTGTGGCTTTTGAGAAATGGAATACATAGGAAACCCACACATTTCTTGAGAGAGCTGTATTGACAAGAACGTTAACAACCTGAACCAAGAGACTTTTGGGGCTCTAACATTCTACAGGTGGGAAGCAAGCTGAGGAGACTGTTGAGCCACCGAAAGGACATGTTTCCCAATGACCTCTTCACTCGTTGCAAAGGAGGATGATGCAAAAGGAAGATTTCTCAGAGGGTGGAAGCAAAAGTCATGCAGAATAATGGACTGGGAGTCACTTTCAGGTATCAGAGTGGGAACCTAATCCAGGCACATCCCCTAATCCTGGAATGCTTATTGTTGTGTGGCTTGTTATGCAGCATTATTGTGAAAAGGCTGGAAAATATGGAGATTGGAATCCAGAAGGGGTCTCTGGCTGTTACAAAAGATAAAGGGGAAATGACCCCTTTTGTCTAGCATTTCTATCTCTATGAGCCAGTTTCCACAATTGTGTGCGACAACCATTTTGTGCAATCATTTTTATCTTCACAAATAGTGCTTACCATGCTGGGGTTCAATTGCACGATCAGTGCTCCCCACAGTCTCCAGATCCTTGGTCAAACTCCTGAGCAGCTGGGAATTCAGGCACACACCACCTCACCTGGCTAATTTTTCATTTTTGTAGAGACAAGGCCTCATTATTTTCCTGGGCTGGTCTTGAACTCTTAAGGTCAAGTGGTCCTCCCATCTGTGCTGTTCAAATTGCTGGGATTATAGGAATGAATCAGCACACTGGGTCTTTTCGTCCTATTTTTAAATGTAAATGTTTATTGCTTTGTTGATTCCTGTACAGTCATTGTATTAAGGATGTGCAGCACTGAGAAGCCTTGTTTCTTGAGGACATAGCCCTCTGCATCAAGAGACGTCTCATCTGAATTTAATGTAGATCACAGACGCTCACCTCTATCCCAAGTGTCCAAAGCCTCATTCAGTCAGACAGAAGTGAGCATATTTTGTGTGATGAAGTGATGCAAATTATTGTGAGTAAGAGGACAGACCATGGTATGCAAATCTGTTGCCCTAGTTTTTAACTTATTTCTGTATCTGCACCCTTTGCCAAGAGGCTTTTCATATCTGCTTATTTGAGGTGGAATATGGTCTCCTGCCCTTAAGTTAGGGCTCAGTCATGTGACTTGCTTTAACCGATGAGATGTTAGCACATGTGATGCAAGGAGAGGCTTGAAAGCTGCTTGCACGATCAGGCTTGCCCTTTTGCCTTGTCCTGAGAAAAGTATCCCATTGCTGGCTGCTATTTCTCCAGCCTGGATCCCAGAATGAACATACATGGAGCAGACTTGAGCCCAACTCAGGGAAACCCAGGGTAGATGAACCCACAACTTGAAGCAGAGTCATCAGGTCAAGCCCAACCTACATCAGCTGGTTGGCATCCATGCTGCCAGCCTGTGAGCATGAGAATACGTGCTTATGTTTCATGGAACTGAGTTTTGGGAAGATTTGTGCCGATACATTATTGTGGAAATAGCTAATACAGCCATGATTCTTACACCTGCTCCCTCTTCTCCTCATGCTCATCAGGTACTGGGGAAAGGGAGAGGAGGAGACTTCAGTTTATTGAAGGAGAACAGGTTGTGGCTAGGGAGTTGAAAAGTGCCGTCAGACAAGTGATGGGTCTCTGAGGAATGGAAGAAGAGCAGTCCCTAGTCAGTTGTGGTGGGGCTGCCAGTTTCCGTAGGCAAGCATTTCAGTATCCTTTAGAATCCTTGGATGTGCAAACACAGGGAAATATGCTAAGGAGGAACACACATGGGACAAGGGGGTATAGCTCAGGGGTAGAGCATTTGACTGCAGATCAAGAGGTCCCCGGTTCAAATCCGGGTGCCCCCTGACACTCTTTTGCTGTGAGATCCCTTTCCCTGATATAAGGTTGCTTGCTAGTCATCCTCATCACTGTCCTTCCCATGTCTTGTGTCGGTTTTCTCAAGTAACTTCCGTCATCTGGCACAAGTCATGTTCATTTCAATAAACTCTGTGTGTTTCAGAAGTTCTTAATTAGTTGCTCTTCTTTGAAGTTTACACTGTGGAGGGGCAGGCTGAAGCAGAGGTTACCCAGTCTGACTCTGGATCAGAATTTCTGAGGGACCTTAGCAAGAATAGCGATTTCTCAAGAAATTCTGATTTAGCAGGACTGAGGAGAAATCTGGGGACTTCTGTTTTGAAGCTAGTGGATATCAGTCTCCTGGTGATACCTATCCTAGCATCCATTATTCTAAGTGATCAGAAAATTGATTGAGAACATACAACAACATGCAATTCTAAACAACATCCTGGTGGTCAACATCAATGATGGTCAAGTGAGTCCCTTCCTTCAGTCCATGACCGAGGGCATGTGGGTTGCTGGACTATGGACAGACAGTGGACAGGCGTGTAGAGGGGGAGGAATGTGGGAACGACAGTTGAAGGTTGGAATGAAGCTATGGTCATGGTAGGAGGGTGACCAATTGTAGTGGCACAGTATGCTACGGGTGGTGGCAGGTCATAAGTAATTATTCCACTCCCTGTTTGTTTTTCAGAGTAGAAACATATTTATAGGCAACACTAGTTGTTTCTCAGTAAAGCATCTAGTTAAAGATCCACAGGTCCCCGACTCAAATTAAGATGCTCTCTACCTGCACTAATGGTTGCTCACTGACCAAGTATTAGAACAGTTTCCTTTTACCTCCTGGGTCCCCTAAAACTGACTCTTCCTGCCAGGAGGGACAAGAAGGTAAGCAGGTTGGTTTGCACCTAAACTCCTTTCCATGTTGCTGCCGCCCCATGTGATCTGCTCAGACCTGTTCTTCCGGCCTGATTCTGTTCTGTCTTTCATTCCTTTCATGGGCGTTTCTCTTGTATTCTTTTTTACTTTTGATTTTTTTCTCCAGTATGCAGGTTCTGTGTCCATTTTTTGTGGATCCCCAGCTATGGGAACCTCATTGGAAGAAATGTGTCTGCATGCAGTCTCTGAAACCAAAGTAAAAGGCTATATTCTCTCTTAAACCCGCCATTTCTGGGCAACCAAGTGCCCCTGGTTGACACTACACCTGAAAACTGAGTGACACACAGAAGCAGAGACGGCTTAGAATTTTTTCCAGGGATAAATGTCCATCAACGGATGATGGGATTACAATGTGATATGCATACAACGCAATACTATTTATCCATAAATAAAGAATGAGATCATGTCATTTGCAACAGTATGGATGCAGTGGAGGCCATCATTTTAAGTGAAACAACTCAGACACAGAGAGACAAATGCTGATCGGGGGCGGTGGCTCACACCTGCAATCCCAGTACTTTGGGAGATGAAGGCAAGAGGATTGCCTGAACCCAGGAGTTCAAGGCCAGCCAGGGAACTGGCAAGACCTCGACTCTACACTATATCCAGGAAAATAGCTGGATTGGTGGCACTGGCCTGTAGTTCTAGCTACTTGGAAAGCTGAGGCGGAAGGGTCACCTGAACCTAGCAGGTCAAGACTGCAGTGGCTATGAACATGCCACTACACTAACCTGGGAGACAGAGTGAGACTCCAACTCAATAAATGAATAGATAAAATTTTTAAAAAGCATTGAAAGACAAGTGTCACCTGTTCTCACTTATAAAGTGCACACATGGATATAGCATGTGGATTAATAGACACTGGAGATTTGGAAGAGTGGGAGGACTGGAGGGTGGTGAGAGATGAGAAATTACTTAGTGGGTTCATTGTACATTATTTAGGTGATGGTTACACCAAAAATCCTGATTTCACTGCTATGCAATATATATCTACATACAAAGCTACATTTGTATCACTTATATTTATAAAAATATAAATTTTAGAAGGGGAGGTGAGCTTAGAGTTGATTTTCTGCCTTAGTTAGGATTAAAGGAAGTAGAATTCCAGTTGAATTTTCAGAGTTGACAAACCAGGAGCCCAAGGGTCTCAGGATTAAAGTATTTGAGGAATCGATCACATGGATTCAAATGATCACCTGGGTTCCTGGCTGCTTATTCAGCTGGGAGGCATTTAATGGTGTTTATGACGGGCATCCATTCTTTTTAGTCAGTGTCTGTGCTGTAGCTGTGGTTATTTTAAGTGCCACCCTTCTTGGAAAAAAGTTCCCATTCCTGGGCAAAATTTCCAGGGACGAGCTGTTGCTATAGAGCAGTATGAAGGGCCAAGTCGAGTCTACAAACATCGGGAAGCTCAGACTCACAATGGAAACTCAAATGTCTACCCTGTCTTCTCCAGACCTCTCCACAACTGCACTAAAAGACTCCGTGCTTGCTGCTGATTCGCTGAGATTACTGAAAAACAGAGTCAAAATTGTCCACTGCAATTCTGGTTGTGTTCACAGCTTCCCCATCCTTTGTACTATGAGTTTCCACTTTAGGTAATTGCTCCGGTGAATTTGTGGAGGATGTCAGGAGATGTCCTCAAACTTGAAAGACAAGTTGGTCTTGTCAGGATATTTTTCTGTTACCCAGGCAATGATGCAGAGGCTGATAAAATGCTTAGATTCACAGAGTCTCCCTGATTAGTCGTGGAGACCACCAGGATGTCAGTCCTACTTGCCAAATTCTTTTTCTTTTTTTTTTGAGTTAGTGTCTCACTCTATCCCGCAGGCTAGAATGCAGTGGCATGCTCATGACCACCTCAGCCTCAGCCTGCTGGGTTCAGGGGATCCTCTACCTCAGCCGTCCAAGTGGATTGAAAACTACAGGCGCACACCACCATGACAAGCTAATTATTTCATTTATTGTAAAGCCACGATCTCACCATGTTGCCCAGGTTTGTCTTGAACCCAAGGACTCAAGTATGCCTCTTGCTTCCGCCTCCCAAAGTGCTGGGATTACATGTGTGAGCCACTGCTCCTGGCATACTTGCCAAATTCTACCTATAGGTATATGTTTATTTATCTTTCTAATAATCGCCAAAGCTTTTTTCTAATAGTTTACTCATGTCCTTGAAACACACACACACACACACACACACACACACACACTCGTTTGATATATCTCATTTCAGATATCGGTGAGGCCTGTCTTTTCTGCTTTTTATCCAAATATATGTTATGCTTTGTAATAAGAGAAAGAATCTTCGCATGGAGTTCAATAGGATTTTGGCAGATGCCTCAGTCAAAGAAAAAGAACAGGAAATCAGTGTACTCCTAAATTCCTTGTTCTCTCGTGTCCAGTTGTGACAACTACTTTTGTTTTGCAAGCACAGCAGTCATTCCCTAATGTAGCATTTCTTGATGCCAATGTTTCAAAAATAACTGATATAAGGCATGTGTGGAAGATTTTCGTTGATGTTGGTTTTTGCCTGCCCAATGTCCATCTTCTCTTCCTAATAACACCCTAGTTTCCTTGCATACAGTCTGGGGGGACTAGAATCTAGGGCCTTCTGTAACCAAGATGTGGGCACACGCTGGGACAGCTGGATGGACAAGGGACAATTCTGGACCAAGCAAATACCATTCCATGGCCCTTCTGGCCTTATGGCGACATCACATTGGCTCTCAGAATCTCAGAGGCTCACTTGGTCCTGCCTTTGCTAAGTCTTGATCTCTGTCTCAACAATAATTCCATGATATGTTTCTAATAATTTTTTTCTTCAATTAACCAGTGTTCTTGAAAATCAATAGACTGAAAAAGCACCAACTGATACAACTACCCTCACTCCCCTCTTGCATATTGGGCTGATGCATAAGTTCATAGCAAAGCCCGAAGGTCTTCCTGAACACGGAGAAACACTCAGGTAAAGTGGCCTTCTTTGGAATGACAAAGCCATCTCCTTGCCGTGCTTCCCCAGTTGGCATTGTCCTGGAACTGGAACAAATGTTTCAATCCACTCTCTCTGCCTTTACTCCTCTGTTAAACACTCAGAAGTGTTTGTTTTTTTTCTGCTTGACACTCCATCTTTTTAGCCCACAGATAGCACTCATTTTCTTCATATCTGCAAAATACAAGTCAAATCCACAAGCACAACATTGTCGCTCCAAATGACAAATGGTAAATCCCCTACCTGTCGGTGTTGTAATGCCAAAAACAAACACTACGAACTTAGGCATCAGCCTAATATTTCAGCGATTTGAAGAGCATCATGATCCCAAATTTGGACTGGCCAATGGATGAGGGACAGAAATTTATGAGGTACCCTTACCTGGCTCTACAGAAGTGCAAAAATCCTCCCAAGTAACAAAGCCATTGTAGTCACCAAACCGACGTCAAAGACACTAAAACACGATGTCATTGTGCTGTAAGATCACCCTTCTGGACGCGGAGTCCTCAGAAAGAGGGCAGATGAGGTTCAGACAGTCAGGACCTACCACCACCGACCCATTGTAATTCCTGTTGGAATCAGTTTCTTTTCAGACAAAAGTATCTCTTGTTTAAGCGACACAAGCAACTGGAATGATTGCTTTAAAACAACTGCATTATCTGTAGAAAAGCAAATGGATCATATAAGGAATAATTTATGTTTACAATATACTTATAACTTTGCTATAAAAATAAAATTATTCTTATTTTATAACGTATTAACATTTTAAAAAGTCTTGATGACTTTTTCATGTCAATACAAAAACCTTTTAGGACACTTTTCTTCATGGCTGCATGGTATTCCTCTGTGCTGCTGGCACTATAGTTTATTTACCCAATCCTGTTGTAGGACAGCCATGCAATTTCTAAGTTCCACTCTTACAGACAACACTGCAAAGGGTCTTATTAAACATACATCTATTTGTCATCCGGTTTTATTTTAGCACAAATTCCTAGATATGGAATTTTTTTCAGATGCATATTTCAGACCTCTGCATTGCCAAATTTATCCCCAGAAAAGACACTTGGATGTGTACTTCACCAGCAGTGTATGGAGATACCAATGAGTGGATTTTGCACTGTGAAATATACATACAGAACAGCACACATGTACCTACACAAACAATTTATTTAATACTTATGAAACACCCATGCACCCACTGCCTAGGTCAAAAATATAACATTGTCTTTCCCTTCCTGCTTTCTTATCACAATAACTTTCTTTCTTCCCTTTACCTTGATTTTTGTGTAAATAATCCATTTGCTTTTATTAGCAATCTTACCACCTATGTACACATCTCTAAACATTAGTTTTTAGGTTTTAGAAGTTTATGTAAGTAAAATACAATGAGAATTCTTTTGTATCTTTCCTCTTTTGCTCAATATCATCTTTGTGAGATTCATCATGTGGTTGCATATAGCTGTGGTTTCTTCATTTTCATTGTTATATCATATTTCATTGTACAAATATATCACAATGTGCTTATCACATTTGGCTATTGAGAGATATTTTCATGGAGTCTTTATGTCTGGATAGTTTTGCTCAACAAATGCCTGAGAAATGTCTTTGTAGTTTTGAGTGTAGCTGGAGCCCATTATTTTCTTTTGTTGCTTAGCCTTCTAGATATGAATATAATTTTAAATGTTTATAAATATATGCTTAAATAACTGTGGGTTTGTTTTGGGATTCTCCATGTGGTTCCATTGGATTATATGTCTGTTCTTGTGCCCTTAGACCCTGTCTTAATTGCTTTTTGATAAGGCTCTTTACCTGAAGTTTAAGTTGTCAACTTTGTTTTTCTTCTATAAAATCATCTATACTCCTCTAGATCCTTTGTCTTTCATCTTTGTGGTGGCATATAGTTCCAGTTTGTCCATTAGCATTCCTGTTTGATATTGTACTCTGTGGATATACCACGATTTATCTATCCAATGTACTGTTGAGGAGTCTTTGTGTAGTTCCTATTTTGGGATTATTACATGTATGTTGTTTCAAACCCTTTGTTTGTTTCTTTTGGTAAACTTATGTATGCATTTTGGGGAGATAATTTTCTGGTTCGCACAGTTTTCAAAAACTGGGTTTAGGAAATATTGACAGAGTTTCAGAGTTATTGTTCAAGTTTAGACCATCATCAACCTGTTGCTCCATACCCATGCCAGAGGACTTTCTGTCCTTTTCACTGGAATCATTCTGGTTAAGAGCAGAAATTAATAATTTCAATGTTGTCCAATTTATCATTTCCCCCTTTATGCTTAGTACTTCTTGTGTCTCATATAAGAAATATTTCATTATGTACATGTTTCAAAGTCAGAAAGGTAGTTTAATCTGAAAGCATTATTACTTATCATTGACATTTAGATCTGTCAAACCATCTGGAGCTGCTCTTTATGTGTATTTTGAAATAGGGTTCAAGGTTAATTTTTGTCCATATGGGCATTCAATTGACTCAGAACCATTCATTAAAAACACCACTCTTAGCCAGGCTCAGTGGCTCAGCCTGTAATCCTGCACCTTGGGAGGCTGAGGTGAGTGGATTGCCTGAGCCCGTGGGTTCAAGACCCACCTGGGCAACTTGGCGAGACCTCATCACTACAATAAATCAAAAATTACCCAGGCATGCTAGTGCACACCTGTAGTTCCAGCTACGTTGAAGACTGAGGCGGAAGAATCACTGGATCTCAGCAGGTCGAGGCTGCGGTGGCCGGGAGCAGCCACTGCACTCCGGTCTGGGCGACAGAGTGAGACCCCAACTCAAAAAAAAGAAGACCACTCTTTCCCCCATCCCTGCTAACTGTAGGTATCACTTTTTTCATAAATTAGATGACCATATATGTTTGACATTTTTTTTGCACTTGACAGTCTATTTCATTAGCTTATGTGTGTCACTTCCATTTCCCAAAGTGCTGGGATTATAGGTGTGACCCACCATGCCTGGCCTATAATAAGCTTTTTTTTTCTCTTTTCAAATGTAGATAAAAATTACAGGACATGGCCAGGAGCATTGACCCATGCCTGTAATCTCAGTATTTTGGGAGGCCAAAGTGGGAGAATTGTTTGAGCCCAGGAATTTGAGACCAGCCTGGGCAACATAGTCAGACCTCGTCTCTACGAAAGAATTTTAAAAATTAACTGGCTGTGGTAGTGTGTGCCTGTAGTCCCAGCTACTTAGGAGGCTAAACCGTGGTGATTGTTTGAGCCCAGGAGGCTGAGGCTGTGGTGAACTCTGATCGTACTACTGCACTCCTGCCTTGTTATCAGAGTGAGACTTGACTCAAAAAAAAAAAAAAAAAATGAACATGACATGAAGTTAACAATTCTAACCATTTCAAAGAGTACATTTCAGTGGGATTTTTTTTTTTAGCATATTCTCACTGTTGTGCAACAAATACCACTATCTAATTCCAAAACACTTCCATCACCCCAAAGAGAAACCCTGTTCCACTCAACTTTCTCTCAACCCATCTTCAGGTTACCACTAATCTACTTTCAGGCCCTATAGATTTCCCTCTTTAGGACATTTAATATTAATAGAATCATCCTTATTTCTTCCTTTTCAATTTTCATTTAGCCTTGCAGTGATTAGCAGTTTCGAATAGAGGGATGATAGCAAATATTCTTGTCTCATCCATGATCTTGGGAAAAGTGTTCAATATTTTATCAGTAAGATCTTGTTTACTGTGGGCGTTGATGCCCTGCCTCATGTTAAGAGAGTTCATTTCTATTCCTTGTTTACCAAAGTCATTACAATTAATGAATGCTAAGTTTTATCCAGCTTTTCTTGCATCTGTTAAGATAATTGGATGATTTTTCTCCATTTTTTTCTGTGGTTGTGATAAATTTCACTACCTTATTTTTATGTATCTCATTCTTGCATTTTTGGAATAAAGCTTAGTTGTGCTACATTATACTCTTATATTTCACTGAATGGTATGTGTATCAGTTCTCATAAAAGAGATTGACTTCTAGTTTTTCTTTTTCGCAATGTCCTATATAATTTTTAATCATGTCTAAGAGTGTTTTAAACTTTTTTTTATAATCAATATTTTTTATTATGATATTGTGGGGTACAGTTAAGGGTTAGGTATACAAATACGTTTCGTTCAGGCACCCTTGTTGATAAGAGGTGGTTCCCCATAACCAGACAGATATTTACTACCGTTAATCCCATCTTCCTCCCCCCCCCATAGTTTCCTACTACTGTCAGTCATTTTCTTATAGTATTATATTGGATGTTCAAGGTCCATTATATGAGTGAGAACATGTGATACTCGGATCTTTGTTTCTGTGAGAGGTCACTCAGTATTATAGACTCTAGTTCCATCCAGGTTGCCTGCGAAATTCATGATTTTGTTCTTTTTTATGACTGCATAGTATTCCATCATGTATATGTACCACATTTTTTAATCCCGTCCTCTTTTGATGGGCAGCATGGTTGCTTCCAGGTTCTTGCTATTGTGAACAATGCTGTGATAAAAATACATGTGTAGGTATCTTTTTTATAGAGTGATTTGAGTTCTTCAGGATATATTCCCAGTAGGGGGATTGCGGGGTCATATGGGAGCCTTTCGGAATCACCACATTGCTTTCCACAGAGGTTGCACAAGTTTACACTCCCACCAACAGTGTAGAAGTGTTCCCTTTTCGCCACACCCCTCCAGCAGCTGTTATTTTTT
>NW_007248262.1:19931-22309 GCF_000164805.1 Carlito syrichta
AATTCTTATTCCATTGATCTATATGCCTGTTCCTATACCAATACTAAGCTGTTTTGATGATGTAGCTTTATAGTAAAGTTGAAGTCTGGTAATGTGATACCACCTGCTTTGGTTTTTTTGCTGAGGATTGTTCTGGCTATTCTTGGACGTTTGTGTTTCCATATGAATTCCTGTGTTGTTTTTTCTAGGTCTGAGAAGAATGTTGCTGGTAATTTGACAGGTATTGCATTGAATTTGTAGATTGCCTTAGGTAAGATGGACATCTTCACAATGTTGATTCTTCCAATCCATAAGCATGGATATTTTTCCACTTGTTTGTGTCATCTTTGATTTCTTTGAGTAGTGTTTTATAGTTTTCATTGTAAAGGTCGTTCACGTCTCTGGTTAGGAAGATGCCAAGGTATTTCATTTTTCTGTGGCTACTGTGAATCAAATGGTTCACAGTCATTTTTATTTGGGTTTCTGCTTGTTTATTATTGGTGTAAAGAAATGCGATTGTCTTTTCCACATTTATTTTGTATCCTGAGACTTTGCCAAAGGCCTTTATCAGTGTAAGGAGGTGTTTGACAGATTCTCTTGGGTTTTCAAGGTACACAATCATATCATCCGCAAAGAGACATAGCTTGACTTCCTCTTTTCCTTTTTGGATACACCTGATTGCCTTCTCTTCTCTGATTGCTTGAGCCAGGACTTCCAATACTATGTTGAACATGAGGGGTGAGAGTGGGCATCCTTCTCTTGTTCCAGTTATCAGAGGAAATATTTCCAGTTTTTGTCTGTTTAGGAGTATGCTGACTGTGGGTTTCTCGTAGATGGCTTTACTATTTTGAGGTATGTTCCCCATATGCCTAGTTGTTCAAGGGTTTTTATCAAGAAGGAGTGCTGGATTTTATTAAAAGCTTTTTCTGCATGTAATGATATAATCATGTGGTTTTTGTTTTGACATCTGTTGATGTATTTAATTACATTTATGGTTTTATGAATGTTGAACCAACCTTGCATCCAGGTATGAAGCCTCTTGGTCATGATGGATGATTTTTGAGATGTATTGTTGAATCTGGTTTGCTAGGATCTTGTTGAGAATTTTAACATCTATGTTCATCAAAGATATTGACCTGTAGTTCTCTTTCTTTGTTGGATCTTTACCTGGCTTGGGTATCAATGTGATGTTGGCTTCATAAAATGATTTGGGGAGAGTTCCATCGTTTTCAATCGCCTGGAATACCTTCAGTAGGATTGGTATCAGCTTCTCCTTAAATGTCTTGTAGAATTCTGCTGGAAAGCCATCTGGACCAGGGCTTTTTGGGTAGGTAGTTTTCTTATTACGTTGTTGATTTCCTTGATTGTTATTGGTCTATTTAGGGTCTCAATTTTTTCTTGTTTCAAGGTAGGTAGGTTGTGTGATGTCAGAAAGTCCTCCATCTCCTTAAGGTTTTCAAGTTTGTGTCCATACAAATGTACGTCTCTAATGATCTTTTGTATTTCTTCAGGGTCAGAAGTGACTTCATCTTTTGTGTTTCTGATTGTGCTTATTTGGGTTTTTTCTCTTTTTTTCTTGGTCAGTCTAGGTAGGGGAGCATTGATCTTTTTTATCCTTTCAAAGAACCAGCTTTTTATTTCATTGATTTTTTTGTATTATCTTTTTGTCTTCTAGGTCCTGGATTTGCGCTTTTATTTTGGTGATCGGGATTCTTCTGCTGAAATTAGGTTTTTGTGGTCTTGGTTTTCTAGCTTCCTTAGGTGGCTTATTAGACTGTTAATTTGTGATCCTTCCATTTTCTTCATGTGCGTTTGTAGGGATATAAATTCCCCTCTTGATACAGCTTTCATTGCTTCCCAGAGATTTTGGTAAGATGTTTCTTCATTTTCATTTGTTTCCAGGTATCTTTTGATCTCTGTTTTGATTTCATCATTGACCCAGGAGTTGTTTAATATCATGCTGTTTAGTGTCCATGTCTTTGTGGGTTTTGGGGGTATCTAATTGGTGTTAATGTTTATTTTTATTCCACTGTGGTCCGAGAAGGTGCATGGTAAAATTTCAGTCTTTTTAAAGTTGCTTATGCTTGTTTTATGGCCAAGTATGTGGTCGATCTTAGAGTACGTTGCGTGCGGTGATGAGTAGAATGTGTATTCTGTGGTCTTTTGATGGAGGGTTCTGTAGGTATCATTAAGTCCATTTGGTCAAGAGTCACATTGAGGTTCTGGATCTCATTGCTGATTTTTTGTCCTGATGATCTGTCTAGAGTTGAGAGTGGGGTATTAAAGTCCCGAGTTATGATGATGAGAGAGTCAATATCTTTCTTTAGTTTTTCTAGAAGTTGCTTTATGAAAGTTGGCACACCTATGTTGGGTGCATATATGTTTAGGATAGATATTTC
>NW_007248262.1:22612-30023 GCF_000164805.1 Carlito syrichta
ATTTAGTTCATTCACATTCAGGCTAATTATTGAAATGTGAGAGTTGGTCCCTATCATAGAGTTCTTATAGAGTTGTTGTTCTTCCACTTGGTTTTTCTGTCTTTCTTTTGGTTTTGGGGTTGGTTCGTGTGTATTTTATTCTTTTTCCTGTACTCTTGTGAAGAACGTGGTTCTTTTTTCCCTTTACTTCCGTCTTTAGTACTTTCTTAAGTGTTTCATGTAGAGGTGGTTTGGTGGCAGCATACATTCTTAGGGATTGAATATCTGGGAAAGATATTAATTCTCCCTCACTGAAGAAGCTTAGCTTGGCCAGGTAGGTTCTTCTTGGTTGAAATTGTTTATCTTTTAGGACTTTGAAGATAGGGCTTGAAGCTTTCCTAGCCTGCAGGGTTTCTGTAGATAAATCTTCTGCTATTCTAATTGGTCTTCCATGGTAGGTGACCTGACCTTTTTCTCTTGCTGCCTTTAGGATTTTTTCTTTTATGCTTACTTTGTTTAGGTGAATTATTATGTATGTAGGAGTTGGTCTTCTCATTTGTTTTCTTGCAGGGGTTCTCTGAATCTTGTGTTTGAATTTTTGCATCACTAATTAGATAAGGAAAATTTTCTTGAATGATCTCATGGAACGTTTGTTCCAGTGTGGTCTCTGTCTCTCTTTCTGCCTCAGGAGGGCCAATTACTCTTAGGTTCGGTCTCTTGAAGTAATCGCTCATCTCTTGAAGGTTTTGTTCTGTCTTTTTGAGCTTATTTTCTGTGTATTTAAGAGTTTGAGTTAGTTCTATATTTTGGTCCTCAAGCTCTGAGATTCTTTCTTCTGTTTGGGTAATTCTGCTTTCCATGCTTATCAGTTTGGTATTTATTTCATTCACAGTATTCTTTATTACTGTTATCTCAGTTATCAGCTCCTTCCTAGTTTCTTCCTGTGTCTTCTCAATTCTTTTTAATCTCTCCATTAATGTCTTGATATCTAGGTTTGTAGTTTGAGACCCTTCGTTCTGGGGCCTCTTCATTGTTTGCACTCCAAAGTCAGTTTTCTCAGTGTCTGCCCTCTGAGGGGTCTGGGAGAGACCCATCCTCTTCTTTTGGTTTTTCTTCATTTGTGTAGATTTTTGTCTCTCTCCCCCTTTCCCTCCCCTTCTTTAATTCTGTTTTTGATGGAAGGTGGGGTTGCTTTTGTTTCACTTGTGCAATATCCTGTTCTTCCTTATGAGGGGCTTCTGGCTTTGTTCACTTTTGAGGTTTGAGTTTGGGCTTAGGGCTGTACTTTTTGCAGTTTTGAAGTCTAATTGAGGTGGAAGCTGTGGTTCAGAATGTTTATGCTGATTCTAGCATCCACGAACAGGTGTATGAGCACACTGGAACCTATTTTCGTTTGCCTTACAATCTGTCCTTGCAACAGTTGTAGCCTTGGTCCCTAGATTAAAAGGGGGTACAAAAGAGGAATATAATGGAGGAAGGGGTGTCAATAGGAAGTTAGAAAGAGAGAAGAGTGAGAGGGAAAACAAACATACATACCAACTATCAGGTGAGAAAGAGACACAAGGCCGGAGAGAAGTGAAAAAAGACACGTAAGAAATATTCCCTAGCTACCTAGAGACAGACCAATAAAGTCATGAAACAGTGTAAGTCAGAAAGCAAACAAAAAAGTCATCAAAACAAACAGTCAAAATGATAAAATCAAAAGTCAAATGAGAGTTAAGAGTAAAGTCACTTCAGCTCTGATCTCCAGCCTCTCCCCTTTGTTTTTCGTTGCAGGCAGCTAGATTTACTCGCAGTTTGGGTTTGGTTTTTTTTAGCCTGCTGCCTGGGTGTTGCTTTTGTCTGATTCAACATAGGGGTGGGGCTTTGTCTCCTCTTTAGCACGTTACCTTAGGAACCGAGGTGGGGGTTGTTGATAAGTGGGCGGGGCAATGGAAATCTATGCTTGGAGAATGGCCGAGGTGGCAGTTTCACTTTCTCAGATCATTTCTTTCCGCGTGTCTGGGTTCCCAAGCTTGGGGTCATGAGCTGAATGCCTCAACCAGGGTGGGCTCAGATCTCCAGAACTCCAAAGCTCCAAAGGGCAGGTGGTGAGTGGTGAGAGTGTCCCTGGGCCCCCCACAAGGTATTCAGGCAGGAATGGGACTGGTGTCTCTGAGGGGTGGGTGCCCAGAGCCTCCCTGAGTGACTGGTGGCTGGGTGCTGGGCGAGAGATGATGTATCCAGGGAGGGAGCTGAGACCTGAGACTCCCACACAGGCGGGAGTCACGTATGGTGGAACAGCAGCAGTTGGGGGCCGCAATATCCGGCCCTGCGTGGGACCGAAGTTCCCTGGGCCTCGGACCAGTGCGGCTGGCGGTGGGCTGGGGGATGGAGGAAGAAAAGTAAGAGTCTTTTTGGGAACTCACGTTCAGAGAATCCCACAAGCCCACCTATGCCGTTGCCATCTTCTTTCTCCGAGTGTTTTAGTCTTATTGCCATTTTCAACAATTCAACTTTGGCTTGGTTGGTTTTCTCTGACACTCTATGTTGGTGTTTATTTCATTGATTTTTCCTCTGATGTTTATCATTTTCTTTTTTCAAACTTTACCTTTAAATTTCTGATTTTTTTCTTCTAGACTTTTAGGTATAAGCTTCAGAAGCAGCATTTTTAATGTTCCTTTAATCTTTTTGAGTTGGAGTCTCACTGTTTCACCCAGGCTGGAGTACAGTGACACCCTCACCACCATCCCAGCCTTGATCTTCTGGGCTCAGATGATCCTTCCACCTCAGCCTTCCATGCCTGCAAGTACTGGTATGTGCCACCATGCCTGGCTATTTAATGTTCTTATATCTACAATTAAAGGTATAAATTTTACCAAACATTACTTTACCTGCATCACATGAAGTTTGATTTTTTATATCAAGGTTATACTGGCTCATATAATGAATTGAGGAATGTTCCATTTCTCTTTTCTCTGATAGAGTTTACATTAGCATGGTGTTGTTTTTCTTAAGTGTTTGGGAGAATTTGCCAATGAAATCATCACTCCTATCTTTGATGTTGTTGGGAGGTTTTAAATAATAGATCTAATATATACTATATTAATTACATTTTCTATTTATTCTTTTGTTTAAGAAAATGTGACCTTGAACAATTATAATACTATAAGAAAGCAATTGGTAGGAGTGGGAAACCATCAGGTGGGGGGGGTTGGGATTGGCAGTTGAGGGAAACTGCTAGGGGAGGGAGTGGCATACCTCAGTAACAAGGGTACCTGCATGATCAATGTTTATATATCTAACCCTGAAATGTACCCCACATCTTTATAGTACATTTTTTTAAAAGTTGTGTTTTAGTTTAGTTTTGCTCCTTTGAGACAAGGTCTCTCTCTGTCACCCAGGCAGGGGATAGTGGCATGAGTATAACTCATTGGAACATAAGACTTCTGACTTCAAGTGATCCTCCTACCTCAGATTTCCAACCAGCTTGGACTATAGGCACTTGCCACCATGCCCAGTTAATTTTATTTGTAGAGGTGAGGGTCAAGTGTGTTACCCAGGCTGGTATGGAACGCCTGTCCTCAAGCAATCCACCTATCAACATTGGCCTCCCAAAATGCTGGAATTACAGGCATGCACCACTGTGGCCCACAAAAATGTATTTTTAGAATAATTTGTTCATTTATCAAAATTGACAACTTATTTTGGAGTGAAATTGATCATGATGTCTTCTTATTCACCTTGTATGTCTGTTGGCTCTGTATTGATGTCCCTTTTTTATTCCTGATATTGGTCATTTGTGGGGTTTTCACTCTTTTTTCTCTTGATAAGTGTTGCTAGAGTTTATTAGTCTTATTACCATTGTTAAGAAATCAACTTTGACTTGGTCAGTTTTCTCTAATTCCATGATTGGTTTTTATTTCATTTTCTCCTCTGATGTTTATTATTTTCTGTTTTTGAACTTTATCTTTAAACTTCTGTTTTTCTTTTCTTCTAGAATTTTAGACATAAGCTTAGATAACTGATAAGCAGCCTTTTAAATATTTTTATATCTGCAATTAAGGGTATAAATTTTACCACACATTGCTTTACCTTCACCACATGGAGTTTGATTTCTTATATTTTGTATTATCATTTTGTTTAAGATATCTTATAATTTCTATTTTGATCTCTGCCAATCCCTTTCTTATAGTATTATAATTGTTCAAGGTCTTTTGAGTGAGAATATGTGGTAGCCAGTTTTTTTGTTTCTGTAACAGATCACTCAGAATTATAGACTCTGAGTCTATCTGAATTGCTGTGAAGTTCCTACTTTTGTCCTTTATGGCTATATAATATTCAATCGTGTATATGTATCACATTTTTTTATCCAGTCCTCTTTTGATAGTCCACATGGTTTTGCTGTCTCTCTTTTTTAAAAAATTTTTTAAAGATGTGGGGTACATTTCAGGGTTAGGTATACAAATGTTCATTATGCAGGTGCCTTATTTTGCCTAGTAATATTACTATGCTAGCCATTTCTATTATTGTTTGTGTATTGTGTGTTTAATTATACTTTCACTTTCCACATTTCTGTGCCCCATATTTAAAGCAAGCTTCATATAAGCAGATTGTATTGTGGTTTTGTTTTCTCATTCAGTCTGAAAGTATTATATTAATGAATTTTTTTTTTTGAGTGGGAGTCTTGCTGTATCGCCCAGACTGGAGTGCAGTGGCCACTTCCGGCCACCGCAGCCTCGACCTGCTGGACTCCGGTGATCCTACACCTCAGCCTTCCAAGTAGCTGCAACTACAGGTGTGCGCTACCATGCCCAGCTGATTTTTTTTATTTATTGTAGAGATGAGGTCTTGCTGCCCAGGCGAGTCTCAAACCCGCGGGCTCAGGCAATCCACTCACCTCAGCCTCTCAAAGGCGCGGGATTACATGCTGAGCCACTGAGCCCAGCTAATGGATGTTTTAATTGCTTACATTTAAAGTAAATTTTTTTTTGTAGAGAATCCTATTTTCTTTCATCACTGTAAAAGATGTTATTTATTGTCACCTGACTTCCATAATTTCTTTTGATAAGTCATCTGTCAGTTGCAAAATTTAATTCTGCCTACTCCCAACAGGCTGCTTTTCAAATATTTTCTCTCTCTCACTTTTAATAAATTCATTTATTGAGCAAGCTGTGGTGGCTCATACCTGTAATCTCAGCTCCTCAGGGGGCTGAGGTGGGAGGATTGTTTGAGACCAGAAGTTTTAGGCTGCAGTGAGCTGATTATACTACTGCACTACAGCCTTGGCACAGAACAAGACCCTGACTTTAAGAAAATACGTTTCATGATTATATATCCAGGCATGTTTCCTTTTGGTTTTGTTTGCTTATTTTTGTCTCCCACCCTGAAACGATCATCCAATAGACAGTGTTAATGGTTTTCTTTGTTTTCATTCTCCTTTTAACTAACACAGTTTCTTATATCAGTGAATTTGACGTTTTTCATTAGTTTTGGGAAATGCTCACTAATTATCCCTCCAAATCTTGATTTGCTCCTTTTCCATTTTATCTCCGTATGGAAATTCAACAACATGTGAGTGAGAACATTGAACTATGCACCATTGGTATTCTCTTTTCCTCTCCATTCTTTCTTTTCCCGTGCTTCACTTTTGACATTTTTCTCTTGACTTTTTCCCCTGTTCACTAATCCTGTGATCCTTAAAAAGTTTCTGGTAGACATATGAATTAAAATTTTAACATGAAATATTATACTTTTTAGTTGTATAATTTTTTGGTTTTTCTTACAGATTATAACTGATAATACTCTCATACTTTCCCACCATTTTCTCCACGTTCTTCTATTTTTCCTGACTGTATTATCAACTTGTTTCAAATTCTATAATTTAATATCTAGGTCACTTGCTTCTACTGTCTTTTTTCCTTTGGCTTTTGTTCATATTACTTTGACTCATGGTATACCTAGTAATTTTTATTGAATGCCAGACATTGTGTATTAAAGAATAAATGCCCCCATATGAAGTTATTTTCTTGTAGGCAAAGTTTACATTTTTTTTTTGAAGGAAAGGTATAGTTGAATGTTGATGATCTTAAACCAACAGAGGAAGAACAGAGTCTTTTCAGCTAAGAGAAATGAAAATTCAATTTTGGTAATACTCCTTCTACCTCTGCTTTGTGATTAGCTTTCAATTTTATTAAATTGAGACAGGGTTTAATAGTTATTGTCACTCACACTGGAGTGCAGTGGTACAATCGTAGCTTGCTCCAGCCTTGAACTCTTGAGCCAAATGATTCTGACACCTTAGCCTCCTAAGTAGCTGGAACTACAGGTGCATGTGATTATACCTGGCTAATTTTTATTTTTATATTTGAGATAAAGATCTTGCTATGTTGCTCAGGCTGGTTTTGAACTCCTGGCCTCAAACAATCCAGCTGTTTTGGTCTTCCAAGTAAATGAGATTATATGCATGAGCCACCACACAGGGCTATATTGTATTCTTAAATCCTGTGAGGCACATTTAAGAAAGTCAAATAGAGCTGGGCCCGGTGGCTCAGTCTGTAATCCTGCGCCTTGAGAGGCTGAGGTGAGTGGATTGCCTGAACCCGCAGGTTCAAGACCTGCCTGGGCAACTTGGCGAGACCTCATTTCTACAATAAATCAAAACAGCAAGACATGGTAGTGCACGCCCGTAGTTTCAGCTACCTGGAAGGCTGAGGAGGAAGGATTGCCAGAGCCCAGCAGGTCGCAGCTGCGGTGGCCCGGAGCGGCCACTGCACTCCCATCTGGGTGACAGAGTGAGACTCCAACTCAAAAAAAAAAAAAGTCAAATAGGTTATGCGATTTACATTGGAAGTATATTTCCAAAATCAAAATAATTACATAAATTTACCAACCCAAGAAGAAAACACTCTCGACACCCTGATCATCCTTTACAAATTACAATAAATGTTGGACTTCAGTCTCTGTAATATGATTCCTATAGCTCTTTGTCTCCATCTGCTATTTCCCCTTGGGTGATTGTTCTTTCTCTGCATCCTTGGGATCTATGTGCTCTTTTAGCCTTGGAGTAGTAACCTCCATGAGGGAAGTCCACAGAGGAAGACATCCCTGGTCTCAGTACAGGGGATCCTGGAGGCCTGAGCTTTGAGACTCTAATAGCCCGTCTTTGTGCCTGATCCCATCTCTTCCAGTTATGCTGAGCTGATGGTTTGGGACAAGAATGGGTTGTACTTTCTGGCAAAGTGTCTCTTTTTGAAAGGCAAGGACTAGTAAATGGTAAGAGGGAATAAGAGCAGAGTCTAAAAAGAATGCAGGAGAAAGTCTGAAGTACATCACTGTGCAGAGAGTGAGAGTGAGGTAGAGAAAGGACATAAGGAGTGACTTAGAGAAGGTGAAATTTAAGTAGGAAAAACAGGGGGAGGGAACAACAGCTCTAAACAACAATTCTCCTAAT
>NW_007248262.1:30388-32220 GCF_000164805.1 Carlito syrichta
CCTTCTTCAGGTTACTACTTCCATCTGACACATTAAGGGACCCAGCAAACAGAGGATTAAAGGGAAAGAAGAGAAGTGGTAAAGGCGGTTCATTTCCTGCCTGAGTGTTCAGTGCAAAAATCAGAGATGTGGATTCCAGTTGTGACTCGGTCTCAAATGAGGTATGTTTTGTTTGGGCATGGTTTTATTACCCTCATTATTTTTCAGGACTATTCCCTGGAAAGGCACATATTAAACCAGTAGCTCCAAACCATGACTCAGACAGCATAGGGAGTGTGTTAGAAGCACGTGTCATCTCTATGTCCATTTTCCAGAGAGTCTGGCTGAGGAGTTCTCGAGGCGGCCCTAGAACTTGTGCTTTTATTCAAACCTGCCCATCCCACCCTAACCTCCAAGGGGTCTGTGGAGGGGCCAATTCTTTGCATCCTGCTCTTCTAGTTGAGTCTGAAGGACGTTCTAGCTGCAAACCTCAATGGTTTTAGTGCCATTCCGTCAGTCAGGAACTAGAGAAGGAAGAATGTTGGTGATTAGTAGAGGAGACAGGCAGGTATGAAGGGTGGAAAGTGAGAGGTGGGCATAGTATGAAGGGGATTTATGTTGACAGAACAGCAGCAAGTACACATATCAGGATGCTGACAGTTGGGTGTGCCTATTCAGGTTATAGTGCTTATTAATGATTAATGACCATGTGGGGGTATAGCTCAGAGGTAGAGCATTTGACTGCAGATCAAGAGGTCCCTGGTTCAAGTCCAGGTGCCCCCTAGGTTTGTCTTTTTCACCCACTGCAAAATTCGAATTCTAGCCTTTCTCCACCACATTGTTTCATTCTGCAAGGGAAGCTAGACAGAAGGCAAGTTAGGTCCTCACTTGAAAGCTGCCCTGACAACTGCAGCTCCCGAGATATCCAAATCCTTCAAGGATGAGTAAATGCTCATACGTTCTGGAGTTAACATATTTTTTTATACCCATTATCCTAACCTTCTTAATTTTATTTTGGGAATTCACAATTGTCTAAGTCTTGTTGGAAGACAGGGTCTAGTCTGGCCAGATATGTCCTCCCCCGAATATTGGTATGTTAGTTAGGATTTTCCAGAGAAAATAAACCAGTAGTGTCTGCGCGCGCGCATGTGTGTGTGTGTGTGTGTGTGTGTGTGTGTGTGTGTGTGTGAAAGAGAGAGAGAGAGAGAGAGAGTGGAAGAGAGAGAATGAAAGAGAGAGATTTTAAGGAATTGGCTCACACAGTTGAGGGGGTTGGCAAGTCTGATTTCTGCAGGATGACCAGCAGCCTGGACCTAGAAAATAACTGATGTTGCTGCTCAAGTCTGAAGGTCATTCAGAGGCAGAAATCCTTCCTCAGGGGACGTTAATCTTTCCTTATGAAGCTTTCGACTGATTGAATGGGGTCCACCCACATATTGGAGGGGACTCTGCTTCAGTCAAAGCGGAACCATTTAAGTTAATCACATGTTTAAAAATACGTTTACAGCAATAATAAAATTGGTGTTTGGTCAAACATCTGATCACCATAGTCTAGTCAGGTTGATACATAAAATTAACCAGCACAGTTGGTAATGTCTTAAGCTTGGCCAACTATATGCCCCTGCACAAGACTATGAGTGTTGAGTAAATCACATATAGAGCAGGGTGACCTTAGTATTTTTTTCTGGAGGTGGCAGAGCTCTGGCAATGGCAGTGGGGCAAGTGCTTCAGCTAGTGCCTTTCGTGGTTGTAGTGGCAGATCCCTAGTCAGGGCTAGCTGAGGTCCTGCCCATTTTAGAATTCTGCAGTGCCATGAGCTCCTTGACATCCTGCCAATGATGAACAAGATGAAA
>NW_007248263.1:0-1044 GCF_000164805.1 Carlito syrichta
TCGTTAAGTCAGTTGTCTAGCAAGCTGGCTAGCTGGTTGAAAAGCAAGTTACATCAGATGGGTAGACTGTGGGCTAGCTAGTTATTTCAGCTAATTAAGTCCTCTGGCTAGCTAGGAAGCTAGATA
The DNA here is from genome assembly GCF_000164805.1 of Carlito syrichta. NCBI lineage: Eukaryota > Metazoa > Chordata > Mammalia > Primates > Tarsiidae > Carlito > Carlito syrichta. The sequence continues at coordinate 127 of NW_007248263.1, forward strand.
GTGAAGTCAGCTAGATATGTCAACTAGCTAGACAGATAAGTCAGCTAGTTAAGTCAGCTAGTTACATGACAGCTAACTAGTGAGCTAGCTAGTTAAAACAGCTAGTTAAGTCAGCTGACTAGCTAGTAGCTAGCTAATTAAGTCGGCTAGTTAAGTCAGCTTGCTAGCCAGCTTCCTAGCAGGATAGCTAGCTAGTTAAGCTAGCTGGCTAGCCAGCTATCCAGCTAGTTAAGTCTCCTAGTTAAGTCAGCACGCTGGACAACAGTTTAGTTAGGTAGTTAGGTAGTTAAGTCAACTGGCAAGTCAGTGGTTTATGTAGGCATGCAGCTATTTAAGTCAGCTGGGTAGCCAACAGGTGACTAGTTATGTCAGCTAGATTACTCAGTTGACTATTCACTTGTCTAGCTAGGTAGCTAGCTAGTTAACTCTGCTGGCTAGCCAGCTGGCTACTTTGTTAAGCCAGCTAATTAAGTCAACTGAATAACGTGCTGGCTAGCTAGGCATCTAGGCAAATAATTCAGCTGGGTAGCCAGCTGATTAGCTAATTTATTCACCTAGATAAGTCAGCAGGCAAGCCAGCCTGCTAACTTGGTAAGTAGCTAGATATCTCAGTTGTCTCGCAGCTGGCTAGATAGTTAAGTGACCAAGATATGTCAGCTGACTAGCCAGCTGGCTAGGTAGGTAGCTTGCCAGTTATGTCAGCTAGCTATACAGCTGGCTAGCAAGATAAGTCACCTAGTTAGCTCAGCTGTATAGGCAGCTGGGTTAGCTATGTAGCAAGCTAGTTAATTCAACTGACTGGAGAGCAGGCCAGCTAGTTAAAACATCTTGTTAAGTCAAGCTGGTAAGCCAGCTGGCTAGCTAGCTAGTGACCTAGTTAAGTCAGTTGGCTAGCTGACTGGCTAGCTAATTAAGTCA
>NW_007248263.1:1377-13834 GCF_000164805.1 Carlito syrichta
GTCTGGCTAGTTATTTCAGCTATTTAAGTCAACTGGCCAGCTTGGTAGCCAGTCATTTAAGTCAGCTAGATCAGTCGGCTTGCTTGCTAGATAGCTAGCTAGGGAGCTAACTAATTATTTCAGCTAGTAAAGATAGCTTGTTTGATAGGCAAGTAGCTAGTTAAGTCAGTTAGTTAAGTCAGCAGGCTAGCTAGTTAAGTCAGCTAGTTAAGTCAGCTCTCTAGCTGACTTTCTATCTAGCTATCTGGTTAAGTCAGCTGGTTAAGTCAGCTGGCTAGCCACATGGTTAGGTAGGTAGCTAGCTAATTAAGTCAGTTGATAACCAGATGGCCACCTTGTTAAGTCAGCGAGTTAAGTGAGCTGGCTAGACAGATGGCTAGCTAGGTGGCTAGTTAAGCCGGCTGGCTATCCGACTGTCCAGCCAGGAAGCTGCCTAATTAAGCTGGCTGGCTGGCCCACTGGCCAGCCCGCTAGCTGGATCCCTAGCCAGCTAGCCAGCCTGTAGCTGGCTAGTTTAGCCAGATGGTTAGCAGTCTAGCCAAATATGCAGCTAGCTAGAGTCAGTTGGCTAGCCAGCTATGCAGCCAACTTGCTAGTCAGCTAGTAAAGTCAGCTAGCTATCCAGATAGCTAATTAAGTCAGCTAGCAATTCGGCACACTAGTTTTGTCAGCAAAGAAGCAGACAACTAGTTAACCTTGCTAACAGGTGGGCCAACTCGTTATTCAGCTAGTTAACACAGATAACTTGTCAGCCATCTAGTCGGCTGACATGTTAAGCCAGCTAAGTCGGCCGAGTTCAGCCAACGTGTTAATCCAGCTAAGTAGTCCGTGTACTCAGCCAAATATTTAAGTCACCTTGCTAACTCGTTAACCAACTAGTTAAGACAGCTAGTTAACTCGTTTACAAATGAGTTAAAACAGTTAGATAACTCTTTACCCAATTCGTTATTTCAGCTAGCTATCACATTATTCAACTACTTAAGTCAGCTACCTAAATCAGCTAGCTAAATTGCTAGCTAACTAAGTGAGCTAGCTCACTAAATTGCACTATTTACGTCAGGTATTTAAGCCTGCTACCTAATTAGTTAGCTAATTATTACATCAGCTAGTTACACAGCTGGTTAAATAGTTAGCTAACTATTTAATGTAGGTAGTTATGTCAGCTAGCTAACTAGTTAAGTCAGCCAGTTAAATCAGCTATCTAAATAGTTAGGTCAGCTACCTAAGTCAGCTAGTTAGGTCTAGCTTTTGAAGTTAGTCAGCTGATTAAGACAGCTAGCTAGCTAGTGAGCTAACGGGTTACATGAGCAGGTTGAGTCAGCTTATTAGCTAGTTAACTAATGGGCTAAATGAGCTGGTTGTGTCAGCTAGCTAGTTGGTTAGCAAACGGGTTGGTTCACCTGCTTGAGAAGGGAATCTAGCAAATTAGCTAACGAGTTATGTCAGCTGGATGAGTCACCTAGCTAGCAAGTTAGCTAACAAGTTAAGTCAGCTGGTAATGTCAGCTAACTAGCTCGTTAGCTAACAAGTTAAGTCAGATGATTAAGTCACCAAGCTAGCACGTTAGATAATGGGTAAGCTACTTAGTTAACTAGTTGGTTAAGTTAACTAGCTAGCTAGGCATCTAACTATTTAAATCACCTTGTTAGCTAGTTATGTAGCTAGTTTGCTATCAATTTAAGTCAGCTGGCTAGCTAGGTAGCTAGCTAATTAGCTAAATATTTAAATCAGCTGACTATCTAGGTAGCTAGCTAGTTAAATCTGCAGGCTAGCCAGCTGGCCACCTTGGTAGCGAGCTAGTTAAGTCAATTGGCTAGCTAGCTGGTTAGCTGGCTAATTCAGCTAGATAAAAGAACTGGCTAGCCAACTTACAAGGTAGTTAAGTAGGTAGTTAAGTCAGTTAGATAGCTACCTGGCTAGCTAGTGATGTTAACGTGTTAAGTCAGCATGCTAGCCAACAGACTAGTTGGATCAGACAGCTAGTTAATTCAGTTAAGTAGCCTGCTAGCTAGGTAGTTAGCAAGATGGTTAAGGGAGCTTGCTCGCCAGCTTGCTTAAGTGAGCTGGCTAGCCAGCTTGCAAGCTTAAGTCAGTTAAGACAGCTGGCTAAACTGCTGGCTATATAGGTAGTCATATTGTTTAGTCATCTTGCTAGCCAGCTGACTAGCTGGATAAGTTAGCTAGTTAATTCAGCTGGCAAACAGCTGGCTAGCTTGTTAAGTCAACTCACTAAGTCAGTTCGCTATCCATCTGGTTAGATAATTAAAAAGCTAGTTATGTCAGATGGCTAGCCATCTGGCTAGCTAGGTGTTTTAGCTAGTTTAACCAGCTGAATAAATAGTTAGGTAACTGGTTAAGTCATCTAATTGTCAGCTTGCTAGCTAGTTAAGTCAGCGAGTTTAGTCAGCTGGCAAGCCTGCTGGTTTGCTGGGAGTTAGCTAGTTAAGTCAACTGGCTAGACATTGAGCAAGCTGGTTAAGTAACTTGGTGGTCAGTTCACTAGCCAGCTGGTGAGCTAGGTAGCTAGGTAAGTAAGTCAGCTCTCAAGCCATCGGACTATGTAGGTAGCTAGCTAGTTAAGTCAGCTGTCTATCCAGCTGACTAGCTATGTAGCTAGGAAGTTAGGTCAGCCTGCTAGCTAGCTGGGTAGCTTGTTAAGTCACCTAGTTAAGTCATCTGGCAAGGCAGCTGGCTAGTTAGGTAGCTAGATAGTTAAGTCAGCTGTCTAGCCTGCTGCCTAGCTATTTAAGTCACCTAGTTAAGTCAACTGGGTAGCCAGCTGGCTTGCTAGGTAGCTTGCTAATTAAATGAGCTGGCTAGAAAGCTGGCTAGCTACTTAAGTCAACCAGTTAAATTAGCTGACTAGCACCTGGCTAGCTATATAGCAAGATAGTTAATTCAGCTGACTAGCAAGCAAGCCAGCTATTTACACCATCTAGTTAAGTCAGCTGGGTAGCCAGCTGGCTAGCTAGGTAGTGAGCTAGTTAAGCCAGATGGCTAGCTAGCTGGCTAACAAGTTACATCATCTAGTTAATTTAGGTGGCCAACCAGCTGGTAAGCTATTTAAGTCAGTTAGTTGTCAGCTGACTAGCAAGTTAAGAGAGTTAGTTAAGTCAGCTAGCTAACCAGCTGCCTATCAGGGTAGTTATCTAGTTGAGTCAGCTGACTACCCAGCTGGCTATCTAGTTAAGTCACCTACTTAAGTCAGTTTGCTGGCCAGCAGGTTAACTAGGTAGTTATTAGTTAAGTCAGCCAGCAAGACAGTGGGCTATGTAGGTAGATAGCTACATAAGTCAGCTGTCTAGCCTATAGGCTGTCTAGTTTGGCCAGCTAGTTAAGTCAACTGTCTATACAACTGTCTATCTAGGTAGATTGGTAGTTAAGTCTGCTGGCTAGCCAGCTGGCTACATCGTTAAGTCAGCTAAGTCAGCTACACAGTTAAGTAGCTGACTTAACTAGCTGGTTATGCTGCTGGCTAGCTAGGTAGCCAGACAATTAAGTCAGGTGGCTAGACAGCTGACCAGCTAGTTAAGTCAGCTACTTTAGTCAGCTGGCTAACCAGCTGGGTAGCTAGTTAAATAAGCACGTTACTTCAGTTGCCTAGCCAGCTGGCTAGCTAGTTAAAAAGCTATTTATGTAAAATGAGCAGCCATCTGGTTCGCTAATTATTTCAGCTATTTAAGTCAGCTGGCAAACTAGGAATGTAGCTAGGTAAGTCAGCTAGATATGTCAGCTAGGTAGCTAATTAACTCAGTTAGTTAAGTCAGCTAGCTAGCCTGCTTGCTAGTTAGGTAGCTAACTAGTTATGTCAGTTGTCTAGCAAGCTGGCTACCTAGTTAACTTACCTAGTTGTCAGCTGACTAGCCAGCTGGTTAGGTAGGTATCTTGCTAGTTAAGTCAGCTGCCTGACAGTTGGCTAGCTAGATAACTCACCTAGTTAATTCAGATGGATATTCAGCTGGCTAGCTATGTAGCAAGGTAGTTAATTCAACTGGCTAGAAAGCAGGGAAGCTAGTTACAACAGCTACTTAAGTTAGCTGTTTAGAAAACTGGTTAGCTATGTGCTTAGGTAGTTAAGTCAGTTGGCAAGCCAGCAGAATACATAGGTAGCTAGCTAATTAAGTCTGCTGTCTAGCCACCTGGCTATCTAGTGATGTCAGCTAGTTAAGTCACCTGGCTAGCCAGATGGCTAATGAGTTAAGTCAATTATTTGAGTCAGCTGGCTAGCCAACTGGCTAGATTGCTAAGTCAGCTACTTAATTCAAGTGACTAGCCATCTGGCTTGCTAGGTAACTAGCGAGTTAAGTCAGCTGGCTGGTCTGCTGGCTAGCTGGTTAAGACAGCTAGTTTAGTCAGCTTGCTAGCCACCTGTCTAGGTAGGTAGCTAGCTAATAAAGTCAGTTGATTAGCCAGCTTGCTAACCAGTTTAGTCAATGACTTAAGTGAGCTGGATAGTCGTCTGGCTCACTTGGTGGCTCACTAGTCAAGCCAGCAGGCCAGCCGGATGGCTATCTAGTTAAGTCAGCTAGTTAAGACAGTTGGTTAACCAGCTGGCTAGCTAGATGGCTGGCAACTTAAGCCGACTGGTTAGCAGGCTGGTCTGGTAAGTGGCCAGCTAGTTAAGCTGGCTGCCTAGCTGGCTGACCAACAGGGTGGCTGGCTATTTAAGTCAGCTGGCTATTCCACTGTCTTACCAGCCAGCTGTCTATTTAAGCCTTCTGGATAGCCAGGTGGCCAGCATGCTGGCTAGATTGCAGGCTACCTAGCCTGCTAGCCAGCCAGGTAGCTAGCGAGTTAAGCCAGCTGGCTAGCCATATAGCCAATGAGGTACCTAGCTAGTTAAGTCAACTGGAAATCCAACTAGCCAGCCAATCAGTTAGTCAGCTAGTTAAGTCAACTAACTTGCCAGCTAGCTAGTTAAGTCAGCTAGCAAGTCAGGTAACTATTCAGGTACGTAGTTAAGTCAGTTAACTAGTCAGCTAGTCAACTAGCCAGTTAAGTCAGCTAGCTGTTCAGCTAGCTAGTCAGGTAGATATTTAAGTCAGCTAGCCATCTAACTAGCCAGTTAGCTAGTTAGTTAGTTAAGTTAGCCAACTATAGAGCTAGATAGCTTGTTTGCTAGATAGTATTGTCAGCTAGATATCCAGTTAGCTAGTCAGATAGCTAACTAATTCAGCTAGTTACTTAACTAACTAATCGGCTAGCACCTCAGTTACCTGGTGAGCTAACTAGTGGGCTCCTTCGCTTTCCATCAGGTCATCTAACTAGTCAGTTTGCTTGCCTGATAACAGGTAAGCAAACTAGTCAGCACGTTCACCAGCCAAGAGGTTAACTAACATGTCAGATCACTCGCAGGCCTACAGGTCAGCTAAGTAGTCAGCGTGCTTGCCAGCAGACTAGTTAATTTAGCTGACAAGTCGGCTCACTCACTGGCTGACTAGTTAAGACAGTTCACCTGTCAGATCCCACACCAGCCGATTAATTAAGTCAGCTAACCAGTCGGCCTACTAGCCAGCCAACTAGTTAAGTCAGCTAGTTAGTTATTTCAGCCAATTAAGTCAGCTGACTGTTTAGGAAGCTAGCTATATTCGTCAGCTAGTTATGGTAACTAGGTAGCTAGTTAAGTCAGCTTCTTAAATCAGCTGCCTAGCTAGATAACTAGCTAGATAACTATCTATTAAAACCAGCTAGATAAGCCAGCTAGCTAGCAAGTTAACTAGCTTCCTAAGTCAGCTAGTCAAGTCAGCTTGCTAGCTACTTACATCAGCAAATTGTCAGCTGGCTAGCCAACTGCCTAGCTTGGTAGCTACCTAGTTAAATCAGCTGGCTAACCCGTTATTTAGCTAGTTAAGAAATTTAGGTAAGTCAACACACTAGCCAGTTGGTTACCTAGGTACCTAGGTAGTTAAGTCAGCTGGCAAGCCAGAGGGATACGCAGGTAGCTAGCTAGTTAAATCAGCTGGCTATCCAGCTGGCTGGCTAGGTGCCTAAGCTGTTAATTCAACCAGATAGCCAGCAGGCTAGCTTGTTAAGTCACCTAGTTTTGTCAGCTGATTAGGCAGCTGGCTACCTAGGTAGCAAGATAGTAAAGTCAGCTGGCTAATCCTCTGGCTAGCTAGTTGTCACCTATGCTAGATAGGTAGCTTGCTAATTAAGTCAGCTGGCTAGACAGCTGGGTAGATATATAACAAGCTAGTAAATTTAGCTAACTCGAAAGCAGGCCAGCTATTTAAGTAAGCTAGTTAAGTCAGCTGGATAGCCAGCTTCCGAGCTAGGTAGTGAGCTACTTAAGTCAGTTGGCTAGCCAGCTGGCAAGCTAATTAGGTCAGTTAGGTAAGTCAGCTGGCTAGCCAACTAGCTAGCTATGTAGAGAGCTAGTAGAGTCAGCTAGCTAGTCTTCTGCCTAACTAGTTAATGCAGTTAGTGCCAACTGGCTTGCCACCTGGCTAGCAGGTTATGTCAACTAGTTATGTCAGCTGGCTTGCCAGCTGGGTAGTTAGGTAGCAAGCTAGTTAAGCCAGCTGGCTAGCCAGCTAGCTAGATATTTAAATCAGCTAGTAAATTCAGCTGGCTTTCCCAACTGGCTAGCTAGGTAGCTAACTAGATAAGGCAGCTGACTAGCCGGTTGGCTAGCTGGTTAATTCAGCTAGTTAAATCAGCTGGCAAGGCAACTGGCTTGCTAGTTAAGTCAGAAAGTTAAGACAGAGAGCCAGCAGGTGGCCAGCTAGTTATGTCAGCTAGTGAAGTCAGCTGGCCAGGCCGCTGCCTTGCTATGTAGCTAGCTATTTAAGTCAGCTAGCTAAGTCAGGCAGTTAGATAAGTATCTAGCTAGTTAAGGCAGTTAGTTTAGTCAGCTGGCTATCCAGCTATCTATCAGGGTACCTAACTAGTTAAATGAGCTGGCTAGCAAGTTAAGTCACGTAGTTAAGTTAGCTTGCTGGCCAGTAGGTTAGCTAGGTAATTAGGTAGTTAATCCATTGTCAAGCCAGAGGGCTTTGTAAGTAGGTAGATAGTTTAGTGTGCTGGCAAATCATCATGATATCTAGTTATGTCAGATTGTTAAGTCAGCTGGCTATCAAGCTGTCTAGCTAGGCTGGTAGCTAGTTAACTCTGCTAGCTAGCCAGCTGGCTACTTAGTTAAGTCAGCTAGTTAAATAGCTGACTAGGATGCTGGCTATCTAGGTAGCTAGTCAGTTAATTCAGCTGGCTAGCCAGCTGGCCAGCTAGTAAAGTCAGCTAGTTTAGTCAGCTGGCTAACCACATGGCTAGCTTCTTAAGTCAGTTGGTGAAGTCAGTTGTCTTGCCAGTTGGATAGCTAGTTAAAAAGCTCATTATGTCAGATAGGTAGCCAGCTGGCTCACTAGTCATTTCAGCTAGTTAAGTCAGCTGTTTAGCTAGGTAGCTAGGCAATTATGTCAGCTAGCTAGACTGCTGGCTAACTAATTAAGTCAGATAGTTAAGAGAGCTGGCTAACCAGCTTGCTAGCAAGGTAGCAAGCTAGTTATGTCATCTGTCTAGCCAGCTGGCTAGCGAGTTCAGTCACCTAGTTAAGTCCATTGAGAAAGCAGCTATCTAGTTAGGTAGTTTGCTAGTTAAATCAGCAGGTAGACAGCTGGCTAGCTAGATATGTTACCTAGTTAATTCAGCCTGATAGCCAGCTGGCTAGCTATGTAGCATGCTAGTTAATTCAACTGGCTAGAAAGCAGGCCAGCTAGTTATGACAGTTAGTTAAGTCAGCTGGCTAGCAAGCTTGCTGTCGAGGTTGTGACCTATTTAAATTTGTTGGCTAGCCAGATGGCTAGCTAATTATGTCACCTAGTTAATTCAACTCGCTATCCAGGTGGCTAGAGAAGTACAGAGCTAGCTAAGTCAGATGCCTAGCGTCTGGATATCTAGTTAAGTCAGCTAGTTTAGTCACCTGGCTGGCCAGATACTTAGCTCTTTAATCAACTAGTTAAGTCAGCTGGTTAACCCATTGGCTAGCTAGTTAAGTCATCTCTTTACGTCAGTTGGTTAGCCAGTTGGCTAGCTAGTTAAAAAGCTCAGTCAGACGGATAGATAGCTGGCTAGCTAGTTATTTAAGCTAGTAAAGTCAGTTGACTGGCTATATAGATAGCTATTTAAGATAGGTAGTTAAGTGGACTAGCTATCTAGACAGCTAGCTATGTTGCCAGCTAGATATTTCAGCGAGTAAGTCAGCTGGCTAGCTGGATATCTAGCTAGTTAAGTCATTTAGTTAAGTCAGCTTGTCAGATAGTTAAGTCAGCTGGCTAGCCAGCTGCCTTGCTGGGTTGCTAGCTTGTTAATTCAGATGGCTAGCCAGCTGGCTAGTGAGTTAAATCACCTAGTTATGTCAGCTAGCTAGTCAGCTGTTTAGATAGTTAGCTAGGCAGTTAAGTCAGCTGGAAAACCAGTGAAATACGTAGGTAGCTAGCTATTTTTCTCAGCTGGCTAGCCACCTTGCTAGCTATTCATGTCAGCTAGTTAAGTCAGCTGATTAGCCAACTGGCTATCTAGTTATTTCAACTAGTTGAATCAGCTGGTTAGCCAGCTAGCTAGCTGGTTAAGTCAGCTAGTTAATTCAATTGTCAAGTCAACTGGCTAGTTTGGTAGCTCACTAGTTACATCAGGTGCCTAGACAGCTGGATAGATTGTTAAGCCAGGCAGTTAAGTCAGCTGGATTGCCACCTGGCTAGGAATGTAGCTTGGTAATTAAGTCATCTAGATAGCTGACTGGCTAGCTTGTTAATTCAGCGATTTAAGTGAGCTGGCTAGCCGGCTGGCTAACTAGGCAGCTAGCTAGTTAAGCCAACTGGATAGCTGGTTGGCTATATAGTTGACAGCTAGCTAAGTCAGCTTGTTAGCTAGCAGGATAGCTAGATGCCTGGCAAGTTATGCTGGCTGGTTAGCAGGCTGGTCTGTTAGGTGGCCCGCTAGGTAAGCCAGCTGGCTAACTGGCTGACAAGCAGAGTGACTGCCTAGTTAAGACAGATGGCTAACCGGGTAGAAAACCAGTTCACTAGCTAGTTAAGTCAGTTGGCTAGCCAGCTATCCAGCCCAGTTGCTAGTCAACTAGTTAAGTCAATTAGCTAGCCATCCAGCTTGTCAAATCAGCTAGTAAGTCAGTTAACCATTCAACTAGCTAGTGAAGTCAGCTAACTAGTCAGCTTGCTAATCTGCTAGTTAGTTAAGTCAGCTAGCTAGTCAGTTAGCATGTCAGCTAGATAGTTAAGTCAGTTAGCCAACTAACTAGCCAGATAGCTAGCTAGTTAAGTTAGCAAGCTAGAGAGTTTCATAGCTTGTTTGATAGCTAGTTATGTCAGCTAGATAGTCAGCTAGCTAGTCAGCTACCTAGTTAAGTCAACTAGCAAATCAGCTAGTTACTTAGATAACTAGCTGGCTAGCAACTCAGCTATTTGGTCAGATAACTAGTGAGCTCACTCGCTTTCCATCACGTCAGCTAATTAGTCAGCTCACTCTGCTGCAAACTGGTCAGCAAACTAGTCGGCTCGCTCGCCAGCCAATAGGTCAACTAAATTGTCAGCTCACTCACAGGCCAACAGGTCACCAAACTAGTTGGCTTGCTCACCAGCTGACTAGTTACGTCAGCTCACCAGTCGGCTTGTAAGCTGGCCGAGTAGTTAAGGCTGCTCACATGTCAGGTAACTTGCCGACAGACTAGTTAATTCAGATCACCAGTTGGTTCATTCGATGGCTGACTAGTTAACTCTTCTGACCATTTGGCTCACTAACTAGCCAACGAAAGTCAGCTGATCAGTCAGCTCACTCGCAAACTGACTAGTTAAATCAGCTGACCAGTCGGCTCAGTTGCTGGCCAAATAGTTGTCAGCTGGCCAGCCAGTCACTCGCCAGCCAACTAGTTAAGTCAGCTCACCTGTGGGCTAGCTCGCCGGACTACTAGTTAAGAAAGCTAACTGGTCAGACTAAGCGGCCAACTATTTAAGTCTGCTAACCAATCGGCCGACCCTTCGGTCAACTAATCAAGTTACAAGTTAGGTCAGCTAACTTGTGGGCTGACTAGTTAGGTCAGCCATCTAGTCGACCAAGTAGTCGGTCAACTAGTTAGGTCAGAACAGTAGTCAGCCAAATAGTTAACTGAACAAACTTGTGGCCCACCTCATCAGTCAACTAATAAACCCAGTTAACTAGTCGGACAACTAGTTGGTCAACTAGTTAAGACAGCAAACTAGTCGGCCGAGTTGTCAGCCAGCATGTTAAACCAGATAAGTAGTCAGCCGAATCGTCAGTGAATAAGTTAAGCCACCTAGCTAACTCATTACCCAACCAATTAAGACAGCTACTTAACTCGTTTACCAAATAGTTAAAACATTAACTAACTCATTAACCAACTCATTAAGACAGCTAGCTATCTCGTTAGCCAACTAGTTAAGTCAGCTAGCTAAATCACCTAGCTAACTAGCTAGCTAGCTAACTCACCAAGCTAAGACAACTAGCTCACTAGTTAGCTAACTATTTAAGTCAGCTACTTAAGTCTGCAACCTAACTTGTTATCTATTTAACTCAGCTAGTTATTCAACAAGCTAAATATTTAGCTAACTATTTAATTCAGGTAGTTAAGTTGCTAGCTAACTAGTTATGTCAGCCAGTTAATTAACTAGCTAAGTAGTTAAGTCAGCTAGCTAAGTCAGCAAGTTAACTCAGCTTTCTAATTTATTTAGCTGGTTAAGAAAACTAGTTAGGCAATTAACTAACAGGTTAAGTAAGCAGATGGAGTCAGTAGTTAGCTAGTCAACTAACGTGTTAAGTCATCTGGTTGAATCAGCAGGCTAGCTAGTTAGCAAACGGATTGATTCAGCTGTTTGAGTACGTTAACTAGCTAGTTAGTTAACCAGTTAAGTCATCTGGATTAGTCAGCTAGATAGCTTGTCAGCTAAAGAGCTAAGTCAGCTGATTGAGTCAGCTAGCTAGCTCATTACCTAATGAGTTGCCAGATGATTAGTCAGCTAGCTAGCATGTTAGATAATGAGAAAGTTAACTTCATAGACATCTGGTTAAGTCAGCTAGCTAGATAGACAACCAACTATTTAAGTCAGCTGGCTAGCTAGGTAATTTGCTAGTTAAGTCAGCTAGTTAAGTCAGCTGGTTAGCCAGCTGACTAGCTGGTAGTGAGCCAGTTAAGTCAGTTGGCTAACCAGCTGGCTAGTAGGTTAATTCACCTAATTAAGAGAGCTGGCAAGCCAACTGGCATTGTAGGTAGCTAGCTAGTTAAGTCAGCTAGATAACCTCCTGTCTAGCTAGTGATATTAGTTAATTATTTCAGCTGGTTAGCCAACTGGGTAGCTTGTTAAGTCAGCTAGTTTAGTCAGCTGTCTAGTCAGCTGGCTAGGTAGGTAGCTAGCTATATAAGTCAGCGAGAAAACCAGCAGGCTAACTGTTCAATTAAGATACTTAAGTCAGCAAGCTTGCCTGCTGGATAGGTAGGTAGCTAGCTAGTTAAGTGAGCTGGCTAGCCAACTTGCTAGCTTAAATCAGTTAGGTAAGCCAGCTGGCTATCCAAGTGGCTAGATAGGTAGCCAGTTATTTAAGGCAGCAGTCTAGCCAGCTGACTTGCTGTCTAAGTCAGCTAGTTAAGTCACCTGGCAACCAGCTGCCTTGCTAGGTAAATCAGTTCGTTAAGTCTGTTGGCTATCCAGCTGGTTAGCTAGGTAAAAAGTTAGTTGTCAGATGGGTAGTCATCAGGCTAGCTAGTTATTTTAGCTAGTTAAGTCAGCTGGCTAGGTAGGAAGCTAGCTATATGTCAGCTAGTCATGTCAGCTAGTTAGCTAATTAAGTCAGTTAGGTAAGTCAGGTGACTAGCTAGATAGCTAGCTAGGTAGCTAGCTATTTAAGCCAGCTTGCTATGCCAGCTGGCTAGCTAGGTAGCTAGCTGTTTAAGTCAGCAAGTTATCTCAGTTTGCTAGATTGTTAAGTCAGTGAGTTAAGTCAGCTGGCTAGTCAGCTACCTAGCTGGGTAGCTAGCTAGTTAAGTCAGCAGGCTAGCTAGTTAGCTAGCTAGTTAAACACCCTAGTTAAGTCAGCTCACTAGCCAACTGCCTAGCTAGGTAGCTAGGTAGCTAAGTCAGCTGGCAAAGCAGTGGGCTATGTAGGGAGATAGCTAGTTAAGTCAGCTGTCTATACAGGTTACTAGCTAGGTAGCTAGGCAGTTATGTCAGCTTGCTAGCCAGCTGGCTAGTTAGTTATGTTACCTAGTTAAATCACCTGGATTGACAGTTGGTTAGCTAGGCAACTAGATAATTAGGTCAGCTGTCTAGCCCGCTGCCTATGTAGTTAAGTCACCTAGTTAAGTCAGCTGGCTAGCCAGCTGCCTAGCTATTTATCAAGCTAATTAATTCAGCTGACTAACAATCAGGCCAGTTATATAAGTCATCTAGTTAAGTCTGGTGGCTAGCCAGATGACTAGCTAGGCAGCGAGAAA
>NW_007248264.1:0-850 GCF_000164805.1 Carlito syrichta
TAATTTCGAACAGCTAGACCACCAGAAGTTTCTGGAATATGAGGTAACACTGAAGTCAGCGCTTAAATACAAAAAATCCGAGATGATTACCTGTGTCCTGGATCTGAACTCAGAGGTTCCGAGTATCTAAATGTACTTGTAGTGCCAGATTCGCGTTCGGAATTGTCAAGAGTACCAGAATGTTGCTGGAGTTCTGGAAAGAATGTTTCATAATATCAACATGGGAAACAGCTATACAACATGAGGGTGCTTGAAGTCTGGATTATTGTTTAGGCCTTAGGAAGACGTCCTATAGATTTTCGGGATTGAGGACTCATGTAACCCAGTATCCTTTTTCATCATTGGAAAGAGGCAGTGCAGTTTCCTGTATATGAGGACTCCCATTATCCAGACTACTGCTTGTTTCTCAGCAAGACACTGAGACATTTCTTGGAGATGAAGAATTCAAGATGTTTGGGTATCAAAAAAAAGACTCCTAGAAGCTTGGGGAATTGGAAACCAAGATTCCTGCTTCCCTTTAACATGACACCCTAAAAAGGTGGGAACCTTGAAGGCCAGATTCCTGATTAAGCCGTATCAAGTGGCCCTGTACACTTCAGCGATTGAGAACTCCAAGAATCCGCATTCCCTTTTCATTCTCAGCAAGATGCCCTGATTTTCCCTGTTGATGTGGATTCCAAACTCTGTATACAAAAAGACAGATGCCCAGAAGGTTCCTAGAGACGTGGAATAAATGATTCCTGGTTACCTTTAAAATACCTACTAAAAAACTGGCAACTGCAAAACACTTGTCCCCTCTCAAAATAGGAGGAGAAATGGAAGGTGAAGGAATACAGGGTTTACCTTAAGA
>NW_007248264.1:1871-5316 GCF_000164805.1 Carlito syrichta
AGAAGCCCAGATTGCTGATTAAACCTTATCAAGAGACCTTGTAGATTTAGGCGATTGAGAACTCCAAGAACCAGATACCCTTTCCGTTCTCAGCAAGATGCCCCGATTTTCCCTGTTTCTGTGGATTCCAAAATTCTGTATACAAAATTGCAGATGCCCAGATGTTTCCTAAGGACGTGCAATCCATGATTCCTGGTTACATTTTAATAATTCATACTAAATATTTGGCAACTGCAAAACCCTCGGCCACCGTCGATAAAAGTACAAACGGAAATTTAAGGATTGCCAAGGTCTTCTTGAGACCAGAAATACATCAAATTATGGCAAGAAGATAATTTCGTTCCGAGAAAGACCTCCATAATGTTTTTGGGAACTGGAATCCAAGATTCCTCGTTCCCCTTCACAAGACCTCCCCGAAATGTGGAATATTCGAAACCCAAAACCCCAATTTCTACCTGCCCACCTATAAGAATTTTCTGTACTTTGAGGACACCTGAATCGAAGAATTTCTTACCAATATACCTTTTGATTCTGAGGAATAGGATTATGATCGTAGATGGTCCCAGGAAGCAAAAGGATTTCTAGGGCCAAATCCTTGATTACAACTAAAGAGAGGACCAGAAAAATTCTGAGGATCTGTAATGACAGATTTAGCATATCCACGGAGCAAGTAGCTCTGAAAATGTAGGGAACCAGAAGCCCAGATTGCTGATTAAACCTTATCAAGAGGCACTGTAGATTCTGGAAAATGAGCAGTCCTAGAATTGGATTTCCTTTTAAATCTCAGTGAGATGCCCTAATTTTTCCTGTCGATTTGTTTTCCAAATACATTACATCTAAATACAGATGCCCAGAAGTTTCCTAGGTTCGTGGATTCCATGATTCCTGGTTACCATTACAAGTACGTAGTAAACATTTGGCAAGTGCAAAACTCTTGTCCTTTCTCAAAATAAATAGAGACATAGAAGGGGAAGGATTACAGAGTTCACCTTAAGACCAGAGATACATTCAAATAGGGCAAGAAGATTCTTTTTGTCCTGGAATCTGGCCTTAGTTGTTCTGAGGAACCGAACGGACTTGGAGTGCCCAATGCCATTTACAACTTTTAAGAGGACCAGAATTTTGCTGGAGTCCTGAAATGACTGATTCATAATATACGAATGCTCAATTGCTCAGAAACATTTGAGGAGCACGAAGATCTGTTTCTTGTTTGTCCCATAGCAGACAACCTGGGAATTATTTGGATTGAGGGCGCGTAAAACAATGATTCTTTATTCGTACATAGTTGGAGGTCATGTAGTGTCCTGTATATGAGGACTCTCTTTTCTGGATTCCTGTTTCGAAACCCTGATTCTAGTTAAGCCCTTAGTAAGAAGTCATGTAGATTATATGATAGAGGAACTGTGGAAAACAGATTTGTTCTCTTTTATTAGCAAGAGGCCATGTAGTTTCCTGTATATGAGGATTGCTATTTCCCACATTCATACCTCGAATCCTTGATTGTTCTTTAGCCGTCAGCAAGATGCCCTGTAGATTTTCAGGACTGAGGACTCTTATAACCGAGATTTCTTATTTTTAGCAACAACCGTGCAGTTACCTGTATATGAGTACTACTGTTAACAGATACATGCAGCGAAAGATTGATTTTTGTTTAGGTCTTAGGAAGACGCCATATATTTTCTTGGAGATTGTGAAAACATGTCACCCACATTCCTAACTCTTTCTTAGTAAAAGTCAGTGCATTTGTCTGTATGTGAGCATTTATTTCCCTAGTTTATGCTTTAAAAAGCAAATTCGCATTTAGCCAGTAGCCAGAAACCCTGAAGTTTCATTGGGATGGAGGACACGTATAAACCAGATTCCTTATTCTCCTTTAGCAATAGACAGTGCAGTTTCCTGTATATGAGGACTCCCAATATCCAGATTCCTACTCCCAAACCCTGAATGGTGGTAATATCTTAATAAGACGGTGTGTATGTTTTTGGGATGGATGCCTCGTGTAAACAAGATTTCTTATTCTTCCGTAGCAACAGGTCATGAAGTGTTCCGTATATGAGAACTCCCATACGGAAATTCTTGCTTCATTCTCAGCAAGACGCCAAGAAATTTCCTGGTGATCTAGTATTTCAGTTGCTTGGATATCACGAGAAAGACTCCCATAAAGTTCTTGAGGAATTGTTACCCAAGATTCATGGTCCTTTTTCAAAAGACACACTAAAAATGTGGCGACATAGAAGCCGAGATTGCTGATCAAACCTTATCAAGAGACTTTGTAATTTTAGGCGATTGAGAACTCCAAGAACCGGATTCCCTTTCCGTTCTCAGCAAGATGCCCTGAATTTCCCTGTATATGTGGATTCAAATAATCTGTGTACAAAAATGCAGAGGCCCAGATGTTTCCTAGGGACATGGAATCCATGGATCCTTGTCACCTTTTAATAATTCGTACTAAATATTTGGCAACTGCAAAACCCTCGGCCCCTCTATAAATAAAGTACAAATGGAAATTTAAGGATTATCAAGTTCATCTTAAGACCAAAGTTGCATCCAAATATGGCAATATGATACTTTTTTTCCGGGAATCTGTCCTTAATTGTCCTGAGGAACTTAAGGGATTTGTACTACCAGATACTCGATTACAACTCCCAAGAGTTCCAGAATGTTGCAGGAGTCCTGAAAAGACATTCACAATACCCACAAGCCAAATATCCCTGAAACATGAGACGAGCTCGAAGTCTTGATTCCTGTTTATACCACAGCAAGACACGCTGAGAATTTTTCGCATTGTGGACCAGTGTATCACAGATTCCTTATTCTTCTTTACCGAGGGGCCATGTAATGTCCTGTATATGAGGACTCTCTTTCCCCAGAATCCTGTTTGGAAACCCTGATTCTTGTTTTGCCATTAACAAAATGTCATGTACATATTGTGACAGAGGAACCTTGTAAAAGAGGTTTCTTAGTTCACTTTAGCTAGAGATCACGTAGATTCTGTATATGGGGACTAGTATTACCTATGTTCCAACTTCTAAACCTTGATTCTTGTTTAGCCACAGCAGATAGCCTGTTGATTTTAAGGACTGAGGACTGCTATAACCCTGATTCTTTTTCACCATTGGCAGGGGCTGTGTGTTTTCCTGTATGTTAGGACAATCATTAGATACATCCTGCTTCGAATCTCTGATGCTTTTTATAACTTTCCAAAATGCTCTCTAAATTTTTGGGAGTGAGGGTTCGTGTAACCCAGATTCCTTATTCTTTCTTAGAAAAAGGTCATATCGTTGCCTGTAAATAAGGACTCTATTTTCCAGATTCATGCTCGAAAACACTATGATTCCTGTTTAGCCCATAGCAAGAGGACCTTAAGCTTTTTAGGTTTGGAGGGGCCGAGTAACGCAGATTCCTTATTCTTACTTAGCAATAGGCAGTGAAGTTTCCTTTATGT
>NW_007248264.1:5336-15516 GCF_000164805.1 Carlito syrichta
GATGCCGAGACAGTTCCTGGTGACCGAGAATTCCAGTTTCTTGCATATCAAGAGAAAGACATCCATAAAGTTCTTTGGGAACAGAAATCCAAGATTCCTGGTTCCCCTTCACAAGACCTCACCAAAATGTGGAATAATCGAATCCCAAAACCCCAATTTCTACCTGACCACCTACAAGAATTTTCTGTACTATGAGGTCACCTGAATAGAGAAATTTCATAAACTTTTGATTAAGGGGAATAGGATTTTATTCGTAGATGGTCCCAGGAAACAAAAGGATTTCTAGGGCCAAATCCTTGAATACAACTAAAAAGAGGACCAGAAAGATCCTGAGGATCTGTAATGACAGCTTTAGAATATACACGGAGCAAGTAGCTCTGAAAATGTAGAGACTCAGAAGCCCAGATTGCTGATTAAACCTTATCAAGAGGCCCTATAGATTCCGGAAAATGAGCCCTCCTAGAACCGGATTTCCTTTTAATTATCAGTAAGATACCCTAATTTTTCCTGTCGATTTGTATTCCAAATTCAGTATATGAAAAGACAGACGCTCAGAAGTTTCCTAGGTTCGTGGATTCCATGATTCCTGGTTACCCTTAAAAGTACATAGTAAACATTTGACAAGTGCAAAACCCTTGTCCCTTCTCAAAATAAATAGAGACATGGAAGGGGAAGGATTACAGGGTTCACCTTAAGACCAGAGTTACATCCAAATATGGCAAGAAGATTCTTTTTATCCTGGAATCTGGCCTTAGTTGTTCTGAGGCACCTAACGGATTTGGAGTGCTCAAAACCATTTACAAATTTTATGAGGACCAGAATGTTGCTGGAGTCCTGAAATGACTGATTCATAATATCCGAATACTAAATTGCTCAGAAATAATTGGGAAGCTCGAAGACCTGTTTCTTGTTTGTGCCATAGCAGACAACCTGGAAATTATTTGGTTTGAGGGCGCGTCAAACAGTGATTATTCGTACTTAGTTGGAGGTCATATAGTGTCCTGTATGTGAGGACTCTCTTTCCTTGATTCCTGTTTTGAAACCCTGATTCTTGTTTAGCCTTTAAAAGAAGTGATGTAGATTATTTGATAGAGGAACCGTGGAAAACAGATTTCTTCTCTTTTACTAGCAAGAGACCATGTAGTTTTCTGTATTTGAGGATTGCTATTACCCACATTCATGCCCCGAATCCCTGATTCTTGTTTAGCCGTCAGTAAGATGACCTGTAGATTTTCAGGACTGAGGACTCGTAGAACCCAGATTACATATTTTTAGCAACAGCCGTGCAGTTACCTGTATATGAGTACTCCTGTTCACAGATACATGCGTTGAAAGCCTGATTCTTGTTTAAATCTTAGGAAGATGCCATGTATTTTCTTGGAGATTGAGAAAACATGTCACCCACCTTCCTTACACTTATTTAGGAAAAGTCAGTGCATTTGTCTGTATATGAGCATTTCATTTCCCTAGTTTATGCTTCAAATACCCAAATTCGTGTTTAGCCCTTAGCCAGAAACCCTGAAGTTTTATTGGGATGGAGGATACCTGTAAACCAGACTCCTTATTCTCCTTTAGCAATAGACAGTGCAGTTTCCTGTATATCAGGATTCCCATTATCCAGATTCCTACTCCCAAAACCTGAATGGTGGTTATCTCTTAGCAAGACGGTCTGTATGTTTTTGGGACGGAGGCCTCATGTAACCAAGATTCCTTATTCTTCCATAGCAACAGGTCGTGAGGTGTTCTGTATATGAGAACTCCCATTACGGAAATTCACGCTTCATTCTCAGCAAGACACCAAGATATTTCCTGGTGACCTAGTATTTCAGTTGCTTGGATATTAAGAGAAAGACTCCCCTAAAGTTCTTGAGGAATTGGTACCCAAGATTCCTGGTCCTTTTTAAAAAGATACACTAAAACTATGGCGACATAGAAGCCCAGTTTGCTGATTAAACCTTACCAAGAGACTTTGTAGTTTTAGGCGATTGAGAACTCCACGAACCGGATTCCCTTTCCGTTCTCTGCAAGATGCCCTGAATTTCCCTGTTCATGTGGATTCCAATACTCTGTGTACAAAAATGCAGATGCCCAGATGTTTCCTAGGGACATGGAATCCATGGATCCTTGTTACATATTAATAATTCGTACTAAATATTTGGCAACTTCACAACCTTTGGCCCCTCTACAAATAAAGTACAAACGGAAATTTAAGGATTACCAAGTTCATCTTAAGACCAAAGTTACACCCAAATACGGCAATATGATACTTTTTTTCCAGGAATCTGGCCTTAAATGTCCTGAGGAACTTAAGGGATTTGTACTACCAGATACACGATTACAACTCCTAAGAGGACCAGAATGTTGCTGGAGTCCTGAAAAGCCTGATTCATAAAACCCACAAGCCAAATATCTCTGAAACATGAGACGAGCTTGAAGTCTTGATTCTTGTTTATACCGCAGCAAGACACCCTGAGAATTTTTTGGATTGTGTACCAGTGTATCACAGATTCCTTATTCTTCTTTACCAAGGGGCCATGTAATGTCCTGTATATGAGGACTCCCTTTCCCCAGAATCCTGTTTGTAAACCCTGATTCTTGTTTTGTCATTAGCAACATGTCATGTAGATATTGTGACAGAGGAACCGTGTAAAGGAGGTTTCTTAGTTCTCCTTAGCTAGAGATCATGTAGATTCTGCATATGAGGACTGCTATTACCTGTGTTCGAGCTTCTAAACCATGATTCTTGTTTAACCCACAGCAGATGGCCTGTTGATTTTAAGGTCTGAGTACTGCTATTACCCTGATTCTTTTTCACCCTTGGCAAGGGGCTGTGTATTTTCTTGTATATTAGAACTCTCATTAGATACATCCTGCTTCAAATCTCTTTTGCTTTTTATAACTTTCCAAGTTGCTCTGTAAATTTTTGGGTTCAGGGATCGTGTAACCCAGATTCCTTATTCTTTCTTAGCAAAAGGTCATGTCGTTGCCTGTAAATAAGGACTCCATTTTCCAGATTCTTGCTCGAGAACACCATGATTGGTGTTTAGCCCATAGTAAGATGACCTTAAGCTTTTTTGGGATTGAGGACCCGAGTAACGAAGATTCCTTATTCTTACTTAGTAATAGGCAGTGATGTTTTTTTTGTGTGTGGACTCCCATTACCCAGACTCCTACTTCAAAAACCTGATTCGTCGTTACGTCTTAGGAAGACGGCCTGTAGTTTTTGGGATTGAGGACTCATATAAGGAAGATTCATTATACTTCCTTAGCAATATGACGTGTAGTTTCCTGTATATGACGACCTCCATTACCCGGCTTCCTGCTTCACTCTGCAGGATGTCGAGACAGTTCCTGGTGACCAAGAATTCCAGTTTTTTGGATATCAAGAGAAAGACGTCCATTATGTTCTTTGGAAACATGAATCCAAGATTCTAGATTCCCCTTCACAAGACCTCCCGAAAATGTGGAATATTCGAAACCCAAAACCCCAGTTTCTACCTGCCCACCTACAAGAATTTTCTGTACTTTGACGTCACCTGAATCGAGAAATTTCTTACCAATATACCTTTTGATCCTGGGGAATAGGATTCTGTTCGTAGATGGTCCCTGGTAACAAAAGGATTTCTAGGCCGAAATCCTTGATTACAAATAAAAAGAAGACCAGAAAGATCCTGAGGATCTGTAATGACAGAGTTAGCATATCCACGGAGCAACTAGCTCTGAAAATGTAGGGACCCAGAAACCCAGATTGCTGATTAAACTTTATCAAGAGGCCCAGTAGATTCTGGAAAAAGAGCACTCCTAGAACCGGATTTCCTTTTAATTTTCAGTAAGATGCCCTAATTTTTCCTGTCGATTTGTATTCCAAATTCAATATATCAAAACACCGATGGCCAGTAGTTTCCTAGGTTAGTGGATTCCATGATTCCTAGTTACCATTAAAAGTACGTAGTAAACATTTGGCAAGTGCAAAACCATTGTCCCTTCTGAAAATAAATAGAGACATTGAAGGAGAAGGATTACAGGGTTCACGTTAAGACCAGAGTTACATCCAAATATGGCAAGAAGATTATTTTTGTCCTGGAATCTGGCCTTAGTTGTTCTGAGGAACCTAACGGACGTGGAGTGCCCAATACCATTTACAACTTTTAAGAAGCCAGAATGTTGCTGGAGTCCTGTAATGACCTACTCATAATATCCGAATGCTAGATTGCTCAGAAACATTTTGGGACCTCGAAGATCTGTTTCTTGTTTGTCCCATAGCAGGCAACCTGGGAATTATTTGGATTGAGGGCGCGTACAACAATGATTCTTTATTCGTACTTAGTTAGAGGTCATGTAATGTCCTGTATGTGAGGACTCTCTTTCCTTGATTCCTGTTTTGAAACCCTGATCCTTGTTTAGCTCTTAGTAAGAAGTCATGTAGATTATTTGATAGAGGAACCGTGGAAAACAGATTTCTTCTCTTTTATTAGCAAGAGGCCATGTAGTTTCCTGTATATGAGAATTGCTATTACCCACATTCATGCTTCGAATCCCTGATTCTTCTTTAGCCGTCAGCAAGATGCCCTGTAGATTTTCAGTGCTGAGGACTTGTAGAATCCAGATTCCTTATTTTTAGCAACAGCCATGCAGTTACCTTTATATGAGTATTCCTGTTCACAGATACATGCGTCAAAACCTTGATTCTTGTTTAGATCTTAGGAAGACTCCGTATATTTTCTTGGAGATTGAGAAAACTTGTCACCCACATTCATTACTTTTCTTAACAAAGTCAGTGCATTTGTCTGTATATGAGCATTTCATTTCCCTAGTTTATGCTTCAAAACCCCAAATACGTGTTTAGCCCTTAGCTAGAAACCCTGAAGTTTTATTGGGATGGAGGACACGTGAAACCAGATTCCTTATTCTTCTTAGCAATAGACAGTGCAGTTTCCTGTAAATGAGGACTCCCATTATCCAGATTCCTACTCCCAAAACCTGAATGGTTGTTATCTCTTAGCAAGACGGTCTGTATGCTTTTGGGATGGAGGCCTCGTGTAACCAAGATTCTTTATTTTTCTGAAGCAAGAGGTCGTGATGTGTTCTGTATATGGAACTCACATTACGTAAATTCCTGCTTAATTCTCAGCAAGACGCCAAGACAATTCCTTGTGACCTAGTATTTCAGTTGCTTGGATATCATGAGAAAGACTCCCATAAAGTTCTTGAGGAATTGGTACCCAAGATTCGTGGTCCCTTTTCAAAAGACACACTAAAATTGTGGCGACATAGAAGCCCTGATTGCTGATTAAACCTCATCAAGAGACTTTGAAGTTTTAGGCGATTGAGAACTCTAAGAACTGGTTTCCCTTTCCATTCTCAGCAAGATGCCCTGAATTTCCCTGTCCATGTGGATTCCAATACTCTGTGTACAAAAAGCAGATGCCCAGATGTTTGCTAGTGACATGGAATCCATGGATTCTTGTTACATTTTAATAATCTGTACTAAATATTTGACAACTGCAAAATCCTCAGCCCCTCTATAAATAAAATACAAATGGAAATTTAAGGATTACCAAGTTCATCTTAAGACGAAAGTTACATGCAAATACGGCAATATGATACATTTTTTCCGGGAATCTGGCCTTAATTGTCCCGAGGAACTTAAGGGATTTGTAATACCCGATACCCGACTACAACTCCCAACAGGAACAGAATGTGGTTGGAGTCCTGAAAAGACTGAATCATAATACCCACAAGCCAAATATCCCTGAAACATGAGACGAGCTCGAAGCATTGATTCTTATTTATACCGCAGCAAGACGCCCTGAGAATTTTTCATATTTTGGACCAGTGTATCACAGATTCCTTATTCTTCTTTACCGAAGGGCCATGTAATGTCCTGTATATGAGGACTCCCTTTCCCCAGAATCCTTTTTGGAAACCCTGATTCTTGTTTTGCTATTAGCAACATGTCATGTAGATATTGTGACAGAGGAACCGTGTAAAAGAGGTTTTTTATTTCTTCTTCACTACAGATCATGTAGATTCTGCATATGAGGACTGCTATTACCTATGTTCCAGCTTCTAAACCCTGATACTTGTTTAACCCACTGCAGATGGTCTGTTCATTTTAAGAACTGAGCACTGCTATAACCCCGATTCTTTTTCACCCTTGGCAAGGGGCTATATATTTTCCTGTATATTAGGACTCTCTTTAAATACATCTTGCTTCGAAATACTGATGCTTTTTATAACTGTGGAAGATGCTCTGCAAATTTTTGGAATTGAGTGCTCGTGTAACCCAGATTCCTTATTCTTTCTTAGCAAAATGTCATGTAGTTGCCTGCAAATAAGAACTCCATTTTCCAGATTCATGCTCGAAAACACCATGATTCGTGTTTAGCCCATAGCAAGATGACCTTAAGCTTTTTTGGGATTGAGGATCCGAGTAACGCAGATTCCTTATTCTTACTTAGCAATAGGCAGCGAAGTTTCCTTTATGTGAGGACTCCCATTACCCAGAGTCCCACTGCAAAAACCTGATTCGTGGTTAAGTCTTAGGAAGACGGCCTGTAGTTTTTGGAATTGAGGACACATATAAGGAAGATTTCTTATACTTCCTTAGCAATATGTCGTGTAGTTTCCTGTATATTACGATCTCCATTTCCCAGCTTCCTTCTTCACTCTGCAGGATGCCAAGACAGTTTCTGGTGACCGAGAATTCCAGTTTTTTGGATATCAAGAGAAAGAGATTCATAATGTTCTTTGGGAACAGGAATCCAAGATTCCTGGTTTCCCTTCACAAGACCTCCCCAAAATGTGGAATACTTGAAACCCAAAACCCAAATTTCTACCTACCCACCCTCAAGAATTTTCTGTACTTTGAGGTGACCTGAATCGAGAAATTTCGTACCAATATACCTTTTGATTCTGGGAAATCGGATTATGTTCGTAGATGGACCCGGAATCAAAAGGATTTCTAGAGCCAAATCCTTGATTACAATTAAAAAGAGGACCAGAAAGATCCTGAGGATCTGTAATGACAGATTTAGCTTATCCACGGAGCAAGTAGCTCTGAAAATGTAGGGACCCAGAAGCCCAGATTGCTGACTAAACCTTATCAAGAGGCCCTGTAGATTCCGGAAAATGAGCACCCCTAGAACCGGTTTTCCTTTTAATTCTCAGTAAGACGCCCTAATGTTTCCTGTCGATTTGTATTCCATGTTCAGTATATCAAAAGAGAGATGCCCAGATGTTTCCTATGTTCGTGGATTCCATTATTCCTGGTTACCATTAAAAGTACGTAGTAAACATTTGGCAAGTACAAACCGTTGTCCCTTCTCAAAATAAACGGAGACATGGAAGGGAAAGGATTACAGGGTTCACCTTAATACCAGAGTTACATGCAAATATTTGTACTGGAATCTGGCCTTCGTTTTTCTGAGGAATCTAATGGAAATGGAATGTCCAATACCATTTACAACTTTTACGAGGACCAGAATGTTGCTGGTGTCCTGAAATGACCGATTCATAATATCTGAAATCTAAATTGCTGAGAAACATTTGGGGAGCTCGAAGATCTGTTTCTTGTTTGTCCCATAGCAGACAACCTGGAAATTATTTGTATTGAGGGCGCGTACAACCATGATTCTTTATTCATAATTAGTTGGAGGTCATGTAGTGTCCTGTGTGTGAGGACTCTCTTTCCTTGATTCCTTTTTCGAAGCCTGATCCTTGTTTAGGCCTTAGTAAGAAGTCATGTAGATTATTTGATAGAGGAACCGTGGAAAACAGATTTCTTCTCTTTTATTAGCAAGAGGTCGTGTAGTTTCTTGTATATGAGAATTGCTATTACCCACATTCATGCCTCGAATCCCTGATTCTTCTTTAGCAGTCAGCAAGATGCCCTGTAGGTTTTCAGGACTGAGTACTCGTATAACCCAGAATCCTTATTTTTAGCAACAGCCATGCAGTTACCTGTGTATGAGTACTCCTGTTCACAGATACATGCGTCAAACACTTGATTCTTGTTTAGACCTTAGGAAGACGCCGTAAAATTTTTTGGAGATTGGAAAACATGGCACCCACATTCCTTACTCTTTCTTAGTAAAAGTCAGTGCATTTGTCTGTATATGAGCATTTCATTTCCCTAGTTTATGCTTCAAAAACCCAAATTTATGTTTAGCCCTTAGCCAGAAAACCTGAAGTTTTGTTGGGATGGAGGACACGTGTAAACCAGATTCGTTATTCTCCTTTAGCAATAGACTGTGCAGTTTCCCATATATGAGGACTCCCATTACCCAGATTCCTACTCCCAAAACCTTAATGATGGTTATTTCGTAGCAAGATCGTCTGTATGTTTTTGGAATGGAGACCTCGTGTAATCAAGATTCCTTATTCTTCCCTAGCAACAGGTCGTGTAGTGTTCTGTATATGAGAACTCCCATTACGGAAATTCCTGCTTCATTCCCAGCAAGATGTCAAAATATTTCCTGGTGACCTAGTATTTCAGTCGCTTGGAAAACAAGACAAAGACTCCCGTAAAGTTCTTGAGGAATTGGTACCCAAGATTCCTGGTCCCTTTCCAAAAGACACACTAAAATGTGGCGACATAGAAGTCCAGATTGCTGATTAAACCTTATCAAGAGACTTTGTAGTTTTAGGCGATTGAGAAGTCCAAGAACTGGATTTCCCTTCCGTTCTCAGCAGGATGCCCTGAATTTCTCTGTACTTCTGGAATCCAATACTCTGTGTACAAAAATGCAGATGCCCAGATGTTTCCTTGGGACATGGAATTCATGGATCCTGGTTACATTTTAATAATTCGTACTAAATATTTGACAACTGCAAAACCCTCGGCCCCTCTACAAATAAAGTACAAATGGAAATTTAAGGATTACTAAGTTCATCTTAAGACCAAAGTTACATCCAAATACGGCAATATGAAACTTTTTTTCCAGGAATCTGGCCTTAATTGTCCCGAGGAACTTAAGGGATTGGTACTACCAGATACCCGATTACAGCTCCCAAGAGGACCTGTATGTTGCTGGAGTCCTGAAAAGACTGATTCATAATATCCACAAGCCAAATATCTGGAAACATGAGACGAGCTCGAAGCCTTGATTCTTGTTTATACTGCAGCAAGACATCCTGACAATTTTTCGGATTGTGTACCAGTGTATCACAGATTCCTTATTCTTCTTTACGGAGGGGCCATGTAATGTCCTGTAATTGAGGACTCCCTTTCCCCAGAATTCTGTTTGGAAACCTTGAATCTTGTTTTGCCATTAGCAACATGTCATGTAGATATTGTGACAGAGGAACCATGTAAAAGAGGTTTCTTCATTCTCCTTAGCTAGAGATCATGTAGATTCTGCATATGAGGACTGCTATTACCTATCTTCCAGCTTCTAAACCCTGATTCTTGTTTAGCCCACAGCAGATGGCCTGTTGATTTTAAGGACTGTGGACTGCTATAACCCCGATTCTTTTTCACCCTTGGCAAGGGACTGTGTATTTTCCTGTGTATTAGGACTCTCATTAGATACATCCTCTTCGAAACTCTGATGCTTTTTATAACTTTCCAAGATTCTCAGTAAATTTTTGGGATGGAGGGCTGGTGTAACCCAGAGTCCTTATTCTTTATTATCAAATGGTCAGGTAGTTGCCCGTAAATAAGGACTCCATTTTACAGATTAATTATCGAAAACACCATGATTCGTGTTTAGCCCATAGCAAGATGACTTAAGCTTTTTTGGAATTCAGGATATGAGTAACGCAGATTCCTTATTCTTACTTAGCAATAGGCAGTGAGGTTTCCTTTATGTGAGTACTCCCATTACCCAAATTCCTACTTCAAAAACCTGATTCAGGGTTACGTCTTAGGAAGATGGCCTGTAGTTTTTCAGATTGAGGACTCATATAAGGAAGATTCCTTATACTTCCTTAGCAATATGACGTGTGGTTTCCTGTATATGACGACCTCCATTACCCAGCTTCCTGCTTCACTCTGCAGGATGCCGAGACAGTTCCTGGTGACTGTGATTTCCAGTTTTTTGAATATTGAAAGAAACACGTCCATAATGTTCTTTGGGAACTGAAATCCAAGATTCTTTGTTCCCCTTCACAAGATCTCCCCAAAATGTGGAATATTCCAAACCCAAAACCCCAATTTCCTACCTGCCCACCGAACAAG
>NW_007248265.1:0-3972 GCF_000164805.1 Carlito syrichta
CAGTGATTGATCACAGAAATAAAGAACAGAGTACTATATGTTCTCACTCATAAGCAAACTTTGAATAATACTATAAGAAAGGTATTGGTCAGGTTTGGTGGCTCAGCCTGTACTCTCAGCACTTTGGGAGGCTGAATCAAGTGGATTGACTGAGCCTGCAATTTTGAGATCAGACAAGGCACTTAACAAGACTTCGTCTTTACAATAAATCAAATATTAGCCATAAGTGGTAGCACGTACCTGTAGTTCCAACTTCTTGGAAGGCTGAGGCAGAAGTATTGCCGGAGCCCAGCAGGTCAACACTGGGGTGGCCCTAAGTGTCACTGCACTCAAGCCTGGGCGACAGAGTGAAACTCCAACTCAAAAAGAAAAAAAAAGAAAAGAAAGAGACTGGCAGTTGTGGGAAACTGACAGGGGAGGGAGTTCCAGATTGAAAGTTGAGCAAAACTGCCAGGGCCTGGGGGGGCAAACCTCATCAACAAGGGTAACTTCATAATGGACTTTCATATACCTAACCCTGAATTGCACCCCACATCTTTAAAAATTAAAAAAAATTAAAAGTTAAAAAGAAAAAAACTAAATGCCACAAAATATGAATAAAAATCACTACAGCCCTAATGGTAAGCCAATATCTTCCAGGCACTTCTGAATGATTAACCCTTAAGTGAAAGAAAGACTTAAAAAGGAAGATTTGAATAAAGTGTAGGACTGATTCAAAACCAAGAAGAGCTGTATCATTTGATTTCAGTAACATATTGATATCAAGATGACTGATTTACATAACTAAAACAATAAGGAGAAGGTTTGTTAGTTTATTCTATAAATAGCACTTTTTCAATCACTTTTCTTTTTAAACTAAAAAGTATAAACTGGTGGAGTGTTAATTGATATGGTAAAATTGTATAGGGATGAAAATAAATGTATGGTATTTAACACAAAAAAAATACAATTTAACACAGGATAACCCATCTGAACCTTGCATGCTATGTATTAAACAACAAATATGTTGAAAAATATGATAGAAAAAGTATATGAGAAGAAACAATTATTATAATACAGAATGTGCCCACTCCCTCTGCTTGTCCAGTGTTTCATTCCTTCACCCTTCTCTATGCCCATTTTTGCAGAATATCTCATTTGAAGTTTATATATTCATGTGTTGGATGTAATCCTCAGCCCTGGGTGCACACTGGTTTCACTAGGAGAACTTTAAAAAATCAGCCCTATGTATTTATGAGTTAACCTCTGAAATGGAAACCAGGCATAGATATTTTAAGAACCCAACAAGTAATTAAAATTTGGCCTGATAGCCACTGTTCAAGAACTCAAACAAGGGAGTGAATGCTGCTACTCTACAAAGAAGAAATGAGTCTGTTAAAGGCATTCTGACTATTTGAGAATTTCCAGAAATGTTCCAGTCCTGTTACTAATATTGAAGAGATAATATAATTCTGTGAAGATTTTAAAAAAATAGACTCACTATAGGTTGGTGTTAATACCTATGTCTATGTTATAATCAGAATCATGAAACCAGGATTCAATGAAATGAGGACCACTATATCTAAAAACAGGAGGACATATATAAAGTACAGTTAAAATTTGCTGTCTGGCATTCTATAAACTAAATGAACTTGTTAAAAGTATACTAATCCTGTTGCTAGACAACTATATCCCCTGTGCTTCTCCAAAACAAGAAATCCAAATCGTTAAACACTTTAAGAGGTTAATTAAGAACTGGTGTGTTGCTAGAAAAAAAGAAAGGGGAATCAAATATTCTCATGCTAGGCTTCCTACTTGGAAGTCACCTTCATTGATCTAGTCGGAGTACTAAGGCTTATATAAGACAAAGAAGAAACCACTGCCTCTGTGATGATGACCTTGCACTAAGATTCAGCCAATTAATTCAAGCAACTAGTTTTATTGCTTATGTAATGATAGAAAGGTTAAAGAATGCACAATATACTAATTTAATGACTAGTGGATTTTTGGTGTCATGTGGAAATAGTTTTAGACAATAAAAATGAAGCTATACAGAAGATAGAGTTGAAATGAAACAAGGTGATGTTGGCATATGGAAATCTATATTATTAACAACATTTATTATTGTATCAAAGTTTTTAAATCTGAAGAAGAAATGTGTTAGAGTTTCCTTTAAGTTTTTAACAATAAAGTCAAAACTGCTAACATTCTTGTCACATATACTGGAAAAAAATCATTTCAAGCATTATTGAGAGAACTTCATACACATCAATAAATTTTACTCTTTTATTGCCTATGTATTTTAAGATTTCTTAGTTGAATACCTTAGAATTTTCTGTTATTGTCTCCAGTTTTAATAATTAAAAAATATCAGCTTTCCCCAGGGCTAATTTCATAGGCTGCAGTACGATCTTACCTCTGCCCTGCTATGCTTCACTTTCCAACTGAATTCCCTTCTTATTCACTCTGTAGAACCATAGAAACTATTGGTGCCAGAACAGTGGCTAAGAGCTTAGCCAAATTCCCTTGGTAATAACTTGTTCTAACACATTTTACTGACTGATTTTTAACAAACTGCTGTAGCTATTTTGGTTAGATATCTATAAAATGGCAATATTTGTATTGTTTATTCATCAGACCTGCACAAAACTGAATTCACGTATTTATCTCCTGAGAATCTTGTTCAAATGCTGTTCTCCTTAACTCTGTGTAGTGTTGAGCCTGATAATTTGCATTTTTCAACAATGTCCAGATGATACTTGTTAAAAGTGGCTGATTAGTGTCACCTTTAAGTTGCAAGGGTCTATATCACAGGTTCTGCTTAATGCAGTTATTTTGAGAACTAAGTACATTTATTGATGTAAAATGATTAATTTAGTGAATTTCGCATAGCAAGCTATCATTATTTGTCATTAGTATTATGAGGGAAATTACAATTATGTGATCTAGTATATTTGTTTTCCATATGAAGTGTGTTAACAAGATGGTTGAAATAACTTGTACAATGTTACATAAAATAAACCCAGAGATGTCTGGTTGCCCAATCATTCTTTGGCCATTGTTTCTATCAATTTTGGTCACACTATCCCTTTTCCATCATCTAGAATAGATTCTTATGTGACTTATAAAACTAGTTTTATACATTTGTCAAACTCATACATTGTTACCACTTCTGGGAAAGCTTTCACAATTGCCCCAAATCTCTGTTGTCTCTCTGCTTCTTTTAACTATTATATTCTTTCTCATCCATGTCTCTTTTTATAACTTTAAAATATAGTGTGTTTTGATTTCCATCATGGGTACATTTAACAAGCACAACAAAGTACAGGCTTTAGAATTGGAAACTTGAATTTGAGTACCCAGGCCCACCATGTGAATACTGATGGCTACTTTAATTTTCTTGATGGTTGTATAGATTAAATGAAGTTGTTAAATATGCCAGGTTAGCCGGGCTCGGTGGCTCAGCCCGTAATCCCGTGCCTTTGGGAGGCTGAGGTGAGTGGATTGCCTGAGCCCGCGGGTTCGAGACCCGCCTGGGCAGCGAGACCTCATCTCTACAATAAATCAAAAAATCAGCCGGGTGTGGTAGCGCACGCCTGTAATTCCGGCTACTCGGAAGGCTGAGGTGGAAGGATCGCCGGAGCCCAGCAGGCGAGGCTGCGGTGGCGGGAAGCAGCCACTGCACTCCAGTCTGGGCGACTGAGTGAGACTCCATCTCAAAAAAAAAATATGCCAGGTTACCTCCTATGATTCAAGATGCATGAGATCTCTGCCTGGTTCCAGCAGAGGCGACATATTTCACTGCCTGGCAAACTACAATCAATTTGGGATATTTTCACAATTATCAGGAAAAAAAGACTATCTTTTCACCAATAACAGTGACCCAATGACCAGGCTCGGTGGCTCAGCCTGTAATCCTGTGCCTTTGGGAGGCTGAGGTGAGTGGATTGCCTGAGCCCGCGGGTTCGAAACCGCCTAGGCAGGTGAGACCTC
>NW_007248265.1:4097-8335 GCF_000164805.1 Carlito syrichta
CCAACTCTGCCGGTTGCTGTTGGTGATCAAAGTTTTTTAAAGAATTGAAATGAAAACTGATGGAAGAGAAAGACTGAGACAGAGAGAGACAGGAGAGTGACAGAGACAGAGAGACAGACAGGGAGAGACTGAGAGACTCTAACTTCATTGGGAGCCCTTGATCCACTTTACATAAAACCCACTGAAGCCAAATCTTGTAATTCAAAGAAAGGTCTTGTTTTGTTTGCCCGAGACTATTTGAATTGGGTGTATGTTACTTACAACGCAGAGAACCTGACCAGTAAAATATCTCTCTGCATGTTTTAGTGAATTTAATGAAATTATTATTCATTGAAACATTATCTCAGCAACTACTATTCAAATTTTTGTCTTTTTTTTTCATAATCTGTTTTCAAATTCAGATTTAAATATCCTATAGCCTCCAAAACACATAAAGGATTTATACAGGTACTATAAATACCAAGACACAATATAATACCTAAACCCATTTTCTCTTGCATGGAAAACAGTATAACCCACCTGACTAAAATGATTGATGCCTTGTCAAAGTAATACTTTTCTCCTCAAAAAAAAGGAAGAAATTTTAAAAAATGTTAGGACGAGTCGGGCTCGGTGACTCAGCCTGTAACCCTGCGCTTTTGGGAGGCTGAGGTGAGTGGATTGCCTGAGCTCGCGGGTTCGAGACCCACCTGGGCAGTGAGACCTCATCTCTACATTAAATCAAAAAATCAGCCAGGCGTGGTAGCGCATGCCTATAATTCTGGCTACTTGGAAAGCTGAGGCGGAAGGATCGCCGGAGCCCAGCAGGTCGAGGCTGCGATGGTTGGGAGTAGCCACTGAACTCCAGTCTGGGCGACAGAGTGAGACTTCAACTCAAAAAAAAATTAACAATTAGGACTGTATGCAGACAGAATTTACAGTCTATATATGTAATACATGTCTGTTTTTCACAAAACATAACAGTACTCAAAATAGTACTCAAAAACTATTATAACTGAGGCTTTGTATAGATATAAACATTGTAAAAACAATTCACTTCGTTTTTTAAAATTACATGAGAAAGACAGTAGAGTCAAAGTAAATACAATGATCTGAGGAGAAATTTAGCACAAAATTATTGAAGGCCTAGAGGAATTCTTTGAAAACAAAGAGAATAAGATCAACAACAATTTAAAATGTTGAATGTAATCTACAGACAGCAATAACTATAAGGGAATTTAGATGCTCTTCAAAATAGACCAAAGTCTGTGTCCTTTACATGATTAATTAGATCATCAGAGATAGGTGATAAGGTTTTGCTTAAAAGCAACTCAGAGACTTATGTATCCATGACTATTTTATGTGAATATATAAAGAAAAAAACAACTGCTTCTGTTGCTATGTGACAACTATATATTTTACTGAGCAACTAGTACAATTAAATAGATACATACAATGTTATAAAACGCAATAATGGCTAGTGGTTTTACTTTAAAAAAAATTTTTTTAAATAAGACACCAACACACACACTAGCCTAGGCCTACACAGGGACAGAATCACCAATATCACTGTGTCCCTTATCTGTATCTTGTTCCACTGGAAATTCTTCAGCGGCAATTAACACGCATGGAGCTGTCATCTTCTATGATAATACCTTTTTTGGAATACCTCTTGAAGGACCTGTTGTTAATAATGTTTAACAGTTCATTTTTTTTAGATAAACAGGAGTATACTACAAATAATTGCAAAAAGTATCATACAGTAAATATATAAACTGTTAGCATAATCATTTATGACTACCATCAAGTATTATGTAGTGCATGTGATTGTATGTCCTATACTTGTATATGACTTACTGTGCAGTAGATTTGTTTACACTGGCATTAATGCAAACATGTGATCATGTGTGTGCTACAATTTCACAACATATACGATGTCACTAGGCAATAAAAATGTTTCTGCTCCAATATAAACTTATAGGACCACTATCATGGATCCAGTCTGATGTTGACCAAAACGTCATCATGTGGCACATGTCTGTGCTTTAAAGATGTACCTCTGCCTCGATTCATGGTTTCTAATAAAACCTGCAGTTATTCAAATCCTTCTTTTTTCACATACACTGTGTTGAAAAGCGGCATGTATATTTCTTCTCCGTCTTGAATAGAGTTGATTAAAGTATGTGGATATATAGCTTTGGGTTTATCTAGTTTAAGGTTTGTTTCTTGAATTTCTAAACTGACAACTTCACCAAATATTGAAATATTATTTACTCAAATTATTTTTCCTGCATCAATCTCTTCCCTGTTCTGGACTCCAGTGGAATGCCAGTAGACTCTTACTCCAGCTCCTTAAAGTGGTGTTGACTTTTTTCAACATATTGCTGTTTTCTTTCATATTGGATAATTTTTATGAATCTTTCCTCAGTTTAGCTAACTTTTTCCAGTGTCCTTTTTATTGCAAATCTAGTACATTTTTCAAATATATTATTCTTTTATTATTAACATTTCTAGTTTTGTCCATCATCCCCACTAGTGCATATTGTACCCCATAGACAAGTTTTCAACCCTCCTCTTCTTCTCACACTCCCCCTTCAAAGACTCCAATGTCCAAGGTACCATCCTTTATGCCTTTGCTGACTCTTATCACAGATCCCACTAATAAGTGATACCATGCAGTATTTAGTTTTTAATTTCCATTTTGCATTATTACACTTAGGATGGTGGTCTCCAATTCTATACAGAATGCTGCAAAAGCATTATTTCATCCTTATTATGGCTGAACAATATTCAGTGGTGGGATTAGATAGATGATAAGTTGATAGAAGGAAGAGGAGGGTGAGGAGGAATAGAAGGAGCTAAAGAAACTGTTCATGGACCACAGAGCCAACAATCTTTGAAATCTGGGAAATATTTGCCAAAATCAGCAGTCAAGCATCTGGCTTAAAGTAGGTTCTCAACAAAGTTCAAAGGAGTTGGAAGCTGAATATGTGAGAATTAGTTGCTGAATATGTTGTAAAGTGTTAACTCTTGACAAATATCTATGGCCTAATTCCCGAACATAACAACAACAAAAAGAGCATTCATATCAATTGAGATATTGAATAACAGTCTGATTTCCAAAGCAGTAAAACAAAATGCACTAACATGAAAAATATAATTGAAAAGTATAGAGCAAGAAGAAACAAACATAAAATAATACACTTACTCATTTTCATGCTAATTACTGAATTTAATCTTCAAATAAACAACATAGGGTGGGGTAGAATTTTTCTAGCAGAAATTACCATATTTAAAATCTTTAGTGACTGATTGCTCAAGTAATAACATGACAGTAATTTATTGTTTTTAAAGTCTGACATGTATCATGGCATGGTGGCACTCATCTGTGGTTCTGGGTACTTGGAACGTTGAGGCAGAAGAATCACCTGAACTCAGCAGGTCAAGGCTGCTGTGGTCACAAGTGTGCCACTGCACTCTAGTCTGGGTGAAAGAATGAGACTCTGACTCAAAAAAAATTAAAAATTAAAAAATAAAAGTCTTACATGTGCTATCACATGTTTTCTAAGTTCCTGTGGAAAATCTGGGTTCAACACTTGTTCTAACTAATTATTTTTTTAAATCAAGAGATTATTCCTCTTAAAGTCTTCTCAAAAGATATCAAGGAACCATATTCGAATGTCATCACTGGAAGCCATTTCTGGTCTTGGAGAGGTTAGAAGGGGCTTATAATAGTTCTCCTCTTTTCAATCAGAATTTGGGTCTGAGCAAAACTGTTTCCTGTCTTAATAGCTTTCAGCCTTGCTTGAGATGGAAGCCCAAATTTCCTCTGGCATAACATTAACAAAAATATTAGGAGCATAAGGCTAAAAACAATTGTGTAGTATGTTAATTATGGCAATGTAATTTTTAAATAGATTTGTTATAGGTGTAATGCAAAAATATTTTTGCTGGTCTCTGACTCTTGGTTCTGATGCTTGGTTTCACATGCCATTTGCCTGGTACACAACCTCAGCCCAAGAAAGAAAAGAAGTCTTTATTATAACATAAACCAAAGAAACAAGAGGAAAGTCATGTATAGGATCTTCCAAATCTCCTGTGTCATGCTGAGCTTCCAACTCCTAAGAAAGTAATACATGTTTTCTTGGTCCTGACAAACAGGAATCAATGTTTCCTCTCTTGGGCATAAAAGTGTCGAGAGTTCTATTTAGTTGGCAGTATTTGTAGGCAAGAGTGTACCTAGTGGGAATGCTCACTGA
>NW_007248266.1:0-10117 GCF_000164805.1 Carlito syrichta
AAACAGATTGCTTATTTTTCCTTAGCAAGAGAAAACAAAATTTCCTGTTATGAGGAGTATTACCCACATTCCTGCTTCGAATAACTTAATCATATTTGGCCCTTAACAAGAGGCCCTGTAGTTGTTTTGAGATAGAGAACACATGTAACCCAGATTCCTTATTCTTTCTTAGCAAAAGGCCGTGTAATTGCCTGTATATGAAGACCCCATTTCCACAGATTCATGTTTCAAAAACCCTTATTCGTGTTTAGCCCTTAGAAACAGGCCCTGATGATTTTTAGAGATTGATGACACGTGTAACCCAGATTCCTTATTCTTTCTTAGCAATAGGCAGTCCAGTTTCCTGTATTTGAGGACTCCCACTACCCATATTCCTACATTAATAACATGATTCATGGTTACCTCTTAGTAAGACGCCCTGTGGATTTTTGGGTTGAGGTCTCATGCAAACAAAATTTCATATTCTTCCTTAGCAAGAGGCTGTGTAGTTTCCTGTATATGAGGACTCCCATTTCACAGATTCCTACTTCATTCTCAGCAATAGACTGAGATATTTCCTGGTGACCTAGAATTCCATTTGTTTGGATATCAAGAGAAAGACTCCCTTAAGCTTATTGGGGACTGGAATCTAAGATTCCTGGTTCCCCTTAACAAGACCTCCCCCAAATATGAAATATTCTAAATCCTATATCCCAATGCCACCAGGCCAACCACAAGAAATTTGTGTAGTGTGAGGTAACCAGAATTGAGGCATTTTGTACCAATATGCCATTTGATTCCTGGGGTACCTGATTATGGTCCTAGATATTCATAAGACACAAAAGGATATTTGAGCAAGATCCTCAATTCAACTATCAAGAGAATAGAATGTTCCTGGGTATGTGTAACGACAGATTAAGGGTATCTACAGAGCTAGTAGCTCTGACAAATGTAGGGACCCTGAAGCCCAGATTGCTGAATAAACCTTATCAAGAGGCCCTGTAATTCTGGCGAATGAGAACTCCTAGTTCCAGATTTCCTTTTCGTTCTCATCAAGATGCCCTGATTTTCCCTCGTGATGTGGGTCCAATCAATCTGTATACAAGTAGGCATATTCCCAGAAATCACCTAGGGTCGTGCAATCCATGAATCCTGGTTACCCTTAAAAGTACATAATAAATATTTGGCAACCTCAAAACAATGGGCCAGTATCAGAATAGAAGGACAAACAGAAGTTTTAGGATTACAAGATACATCTTAAGCCGATAGATACATACAAATATGGCGACAAGATTCTTTGTGTCCTGGAATCTGCCTTTTGCTGTCCCAAGGAACCCAACGGACTTGTAGGTCCACATTCTTGGTTACAACTATCAAGAAGACCGGAAGGTTGCTGAGAATCTATACTGACAAAACTGTCATATCCAAGAGGCCCGTAGCCCTAAAGCATGTGTGGAAATAAATCCGAGATTCCAGATTAGCCCTTATAATGTGTCTATGCAGAATTGTTAGAATGGCGACCCCCATAACCCAGATTCTTTTTGTTCTCAATAAGACTCCCGGAAGTTACCTGGCGTCGTGGAAGTACAAACTCTTATATACCAATACTCATAAACCCAAAAGGTCAGATAGGCCCTGGAATCCAAGATTGCTGGATCCCCTTTAAGAATACGTCCTAAATATTTGGGAACACCTAATCCCAAGTTACGAATATCAATCTAAAATTCCAACAGTATTTTCTGGATATGAGGTAAACCAGAAGTCAGAAATTACACGAATAATGACGAGATGATTCCTTAAGCTATGGAATCTGGCCTTACATCCTCCTGTCAAAAAAGCCGAGCAGATGGTCAGATTCTCGGTTACAACTAAGAAGAGGAGCAGCAGGTTCCTGGGGAATGGCAATGCCCAATTTTGTTGTAGGTATATAGGACATTGCTCTGAATAATATGAAAACCAGGACTCCCAGATTCCAGATTAGCATTTGCTAAAGTCCCTGTAGATTGCTAGGTATGAGCCCTGCCTTAAATCACTGATAATTTAGCAAATACCCAGATGTTTGCAAGTTACATGGAAACCGAGTTTCCTGGTACCTCTTAAGTAAAGGGTGTAAAAACTTTCAAGGGACACAGTGACCCAGATTCCTGTTTCGTTCTAAGCAAAATGATGAGATGATTCCTGTTGGCCTGGAAGTCCAGACTCTTGTATACACATAGAAAGATAACAAGAATATGGCTGGGGACGTGGAATGAAAGATTCCTGGTTCCCTTTCAATATTACCTCCTAAAAATTTGAACACATAAACCCAGTTTTAATAACGAACAGAGGAGCCGCTGAAGTTTCTGGAGTACGAGGTAATACTGAGGTCTGGGCTTACATACAAAAATCCGAGATAATTATTTGTGTTCTGCATCTGGAATCAGAGGTTCCAAGTATCTTAAAGGACTTGTAGTGCCAGATTCTCGTTCACAACTATCAAGAGTACCAGAGTGCTGCTGGAGTCCAGGAATGATTGATTTGTAATATCCACATTACAAATAGCTCTAAAACATGAGGGGTGCTCGAAGCCCTGATCTTGTTTAGCCTTTAGCAAAACGCACTGTAGATTTTCGGTATTGAGGACCCATGTAGCCCAGATTCCTTATTCATCCTTCACAAGTGTCATGAAGTTTCCTGTATATGAGGACTCCCATTACCTAGATTCCTGCTTCATACTCAACAACACACCGAGATATTTCATGGTGATGTAGAATTCAAGTTGTTTGGATATCAATTGAAAGACCCCAGAAGTTTCCTGGGGAATTGGAATCCAAGATTCCTGGTTCCCTTGTACAAGGCACCCTAACAATATGGGGACCTTGAAGCCCAGATTCCTGATTAAACTTTATCAAGAGGCCCTGTAGACTTCGGCGAATGAGAACTCCAGAACCTGGATTCCCTTTTCGGCTCAGCAAGATGCCTTGATTTTCCCTGTTGATGTGTATTCCAAAACTCTGTATACAAAAAGAATAATACCCACAAGTTTCCTAGGTATGGGAAATCCATGATTACTGGTTACCATTAAAAATACTTACTAAACATTTGGCAACTGCAAAACCCTAGGCCCCTCTCAAAATAAAAGGACAAATGGAAGTTTGAGAATTACAAGGTTCATCTTGAGACCAAGAGTTACAGGCAAATATGGCAAGATGATCCCTTTTGTGCTGGAATCTGGCCTTAGGTGTCCCGATGAACCTAACGGACTTGTAGTGCCAGATACCCGTTTGCAACACTTAAGAGGACAAGAATGTTCCTGGAGTCCTGAACTGTCTGATTCCTAATAACCACATGGTAGATAGCTCCAAATCATGAGGGAAGGTGGAAGACCTGATTCTTGTTTGTCCAGTAGCAAGACGTCCTGACAATTTTTTCGGATTGAGGACTCGTGTAACACAGATTCCTTATTCTTCCTTCACTGGAGGCCATGTAGTGTCCTGTATATGAGGATTCCCTTCCCCAGATTCCTATATTGAAACTCTGATACTTGTTTAGCCCTTAGCAAGACACCATGTAGATTTTGTGATTGAGGAACCGCGTGAAACAGATTTCTTGTTTTTCCTTAGCAAGAGGACTCGAAGTTTCCTGTTATGAGGAGTATTATCCACATTCCTGCTTCGAATACCTTTTTCTTGTTCAGCCCTTAGCAAGAGTGCCTGTAGTTCTTTTGGGATAGAGAACAAGTGTAACCCAGATTCCTTATTCTTTCTTAGCAAAAGGCCATGTATTTACCTGTATATGAGGTCCGCATTTCTGCAGATTCATGCTTCAAAAACCCTGATTCGTGTTTAGCCCTTAGCAAGGTGCCCTGAAGTTTTTTAGGGATTGAGGACACGTGCAACCCATATTCCTTATTCTTTCTTAGCAATAAGCAGTCCAGTTTCCTGTGTTTGAGGACTCCCACTACCCAGATTCCTACATAAAAACCTGATTCATGGTTACCTCTTAGTAAGACGTCCTGTGGATTTTTTGGCTGAGGTCTTGTGCAACCAAAATTCCTTATTCTTCCTTAGCAAGAGACCGTGAAGTTTCTTGTATATTTGGGCTCCCATTACCTAGATTCCTGCTTCATTCTCAGCAAGGCACTGAGATGTTTCCTGGTGACCTAGAATTCCAATTGTTTGGATATCAAAAGAAAGACTCCCATAAGGTTATTGGGGAACTGGAATCCAAGATTCCTGGTTCTCCTTAACAAGACCTCACCATTAATGGAATTTCCTAAACCAAATGTCCCAATTCCCACTGGCCCGACCACAAAAAATTTCTGTAGTTTGAGGTAACCTGAATCGAGGGATTTTGTACCCATATGCCATTTGATTCCTGGGGTACCTGATTATGGTCTTAGAAGTTCATAAGACACAAAAGGTTATTAGGGCCAGATCCTTGATTACAACTCTCAAGATAATAGAATGCTACTTGGGATCTGTAACGACCGAGTAAGCGTATCTATGAAGCTAGTAGCTGTGAAAAATGTAGGGACCCTGAAGCCCACATTGCTGTGTAAACATTATCAAGAGGCCCTGTAGATTCTGACGAATGAGAACTCCTAGAACCAGATTACGTTTTCGTTCTCAGCAAGATGCCCTAATTTTCCCTCGTGATGTGAATCCAAAAATTCTGCATACAAATAAGCAGATGCCCAGAAATTGCCTAGAATCGTGGAATCCATGAATCCTGGTTACTATTAAATATAGGTAATAAATACTTGGCAATCTCAAAACACCAGGCCCTTATTGGAATAGAATTTCAAACAGAAGTTTTAGGATTGCAAGGTACATCTTAAGGCGATAGTTACATACAAATATGGTGATAATATTCTTTGGGCCCTGGAATCTGCCCTTTGTTTTCTCGAGGAACCCAAAGACTTGAGGGTCCACATTCTCGGTTACAACTATCAAGAAGACCAGAAGGTTGCTGAGAATCTAATGACAAAATTGTCATATCCAAGAGGCCTGTAGCCCTAAAGACTGTGTTGAAATAGAATCCCAGATTCGAGATTAGCCCTTTCAATAGGTCCATGAAGAATTATTGGATTGGCAACCCCCGTAACCCTGATTCTTTTTGTTCTCAGTAAGACTCCCGGAAGTTACCTGCTGACGTGGAAGTACAAACTCTTATATACAAATACTCATAAGCCCAAAAGATCAGAAGGGCCCAGGAATCCAAGACTGCTGGGTCCCCTTTAAGAATACGTCCTAAATATTTGGGAACACCTAATCCCAATTTACGAATATCAATCTAAAATTCCAGTGGTAGTTTTTGGATTAGGAGGTAAACCTGAAGTCAAAAATTACATGAGAAATGGCGACATGATTTCTTGGGTTTTGTCATCTGGCCTTACAATCTCCTGCAAAAAAAGCTGAGCTGGTGGCCAGATTCTCTGTTACAACTAAGAAGAGAAGCTGCAGGTTCCTGGGAATCGGTAATTACAGATTTGTGGTACGTTTACAGGAATTAGTTCTGAAAAGTGTGGGGACTGGGACTCCAAATTCCTGAGTAGCATTTAGAAAATTCCTGTAGGCTTATAGGTATGAAAACTACCTTAAGCCAAGGAAAAATTAACAACTGCCCAGAAGTTTGCTGGTCACATGCAAACTGATTTTCCTTGTTCCACATTGGTAACATGAGTAGAAGCTTTCTGGGGCCATAGTGTCCAAGATTCCTGTTTCATTCTCAGAAGAAAGACTATATGTTTCCCTGTTCCCTAGAAGTCCAGACACGAGGCTCCCAATAGAAAGACTCTAGAATGCTCCTATGTCCTTTAAACCAAGACCCTGGAGCCCTCCC
Source organism: Carlito syrichta (assembly GCF_000164805.1). NCBI lineage: Eukaryota > Metazoa > Chordata > Mammalia > Primates > Tarsiidae > Carlito > Carlito syrichta. The sequence goes on from NW_007248266.1 coordinate 5,803, forward strand.
CAAAAAACCTTCTAAACATGGTGCAACATTTAAACCCAAGGTCCTAATTAAGAATAGCTGAATTATCAGAAGTTTCTTGAGTACGAGGTAACCTTGAACTCAGGGCTTACATTAAAAAAATCCGAGATGATTACTTGTGTCCTGGAATTTGGCGTTAGAGGATCCAAAATCTAAATGGACTTATAGTGCCATATTTTCATTTAAACTATCGAGAGGACCAGAATATTGTTGGACTTCTGGAATGACTGACTTATAATATCCCCATAGGAAACAGTTCTGAAAAATTTGGGGACGTCAAAGCCAGGATTCTTATAGTCCTTAGCAAGACGCCCTGTACATTTTTTGGAATTGAGGTCTCATGTATCCCAGATTCTTTATTCTTCCCTAACAGGGGCCCGTGTAGTTTCCTGTATGAGTTGTCTCCTATTCCCTAGATTCCTGCTTCGAAAACCTGATTCTTGTTTAGTGCTTAGCAAGACGTCCAGTAGATTTTTGCCACTGAGTACTCGTGAAAACCAGATTCCTTCTTCTTTCTTAGCAAGAGGCTGTGTAGTTTCCTGTATATGAGAATTCCATAACTCAGATTCCTGCTTCGAAACCCTGATTGTTGCTTAGCCCTTAGAAAGACGCCCTGTACATTTTTAGGATTGAGGACATGTGTAACCCAGATTCCTTACTCGTCCTTAGCAAGAGGGCGTGAATTTTCCTGTATATGAGAACTCCCATTCCCCAGATTCGTGCTTCAAATCCCTGATACATTTTTTTTCCCTTAGTAAGACTCCCTGTAGGATTTTGGGATTAGTGGACTCATGTAACCAAATTCCTTATTCTTCCATAGCAAGAGGCCATGTAGTTTCCAGTATATGAGGACTCCCTTTACACAGATTACGGCTTCATTCTCAGCAATACCTGAAATATATCCTGCTGACCATAGAATTCTAGTTGTTTGGATATCAATAGAAAGACTCCCATATAGTACCTGGGAACAGTAATAAAATTTTCCAGGTTCCCCTTAACAAGACATCATAAAAATGTGGAATATTCTATACCCAATATCCCAATACCCACCAGCACGACCACATAAATTTCTGTAGTTTGAGGTAACCTGAAGCGAGGGATTTTGTTGCCAAATGCCAATTGATTCCTGGGGTACTGAATTATGGCTGAAGAGGTTCATAAGAAATAAACGGAATTTTACATTCAGATCCTCGATTGCAACCATCAACAGAACCGGAATTCTTGGATCTGTAAATAAAGATTTTAGGTATCCACTCAGCAAGTAGCTCTGAAAAATGTAGGGAGCTACAAGAGGTCATACAGTTTTAGACGATTGAGGACCACTGAGCCGGCATTGTCTTCTCGTTCTCAGCAAGATGCCCTGATTTTCCCTGGGGATCTGGATTCCAAAATTCTGTATGCAAATAGACAGATGCTCAGTTGTTTCCCAGGGACGTGGAATCCCTGATTCCTGGTTACAGTGAAAAATGTGTATAGCATGCTTAGAAACTTCAAAATCCCCAGCTCCTATCAATAGATGCACAAACGGAAATTTTAGAATTACAGGTTACATCTTAAGACAAGACTAACACACAAATATGGCGAGATGATACTTTGAGTCCTGGAATCTGGCTTTAGTTGTCCGAAGGAACCCAACTGAATTGCATGGACTGGTTCTTGGTTACAACAATCAAGAGAACTTGAAGGTTTCTGGGAATCTATGATGACACTTGTCATTTCCAAGTTGCAAGTAGTTCTGAATAATTTGGAGAACTAGAAACCAAGAATCCAAATAAACCTTTATAATGGAGACCCGTAGAATTCATGGATTGAGGCCTCCCATAACCCATATTCCTTTTTTTATTATCTTTATTATCTTGAAGATGCCTGAACATTTTCTGGTGACGTGGAAGTCCAATCTCTTACATACAAATGCTCATACGCCCAAAAGTTTCCCAGGGACCTGGAATGCAATATTGCTGGTCCCCCCTAAAGAATACATCCTAAATATGTGGGAACTCCTAATCCCATATTCTGAATACAAAACCGAATGTCCAGCAGCAGTTTCTGGACTATGAGGTAAACCTGAAGCCAGTGATCACATTAACAAATGGCAAGATGATTTCTTTGATTGTGGAATCTGGCCTTACAGGAACGTGTGAAACAAACGGACCAGTAAGCCGGATTCTCAGTTACAACCATCAAGAGGCACAGCACGTTCCTGGGGATCAGTAATGCCCAATTTGTGGTATGCATATGGGACGTTCCTCTGAATAATATGGGGACCAGGGCTCCCAGATTCCAGATTAGCATTTAGCTAAAGTCCCTGTGGATTCCTAGGTATGAGCACTGCCTTAAGTGAGGGATAAGTTAACAATTACCCAGATGTTTGCAAGTTACATGGAAACCGAGTTTCCTGGTTCCTCTTTAGTAACACGTGTAGAAAGTTTCAAGGGACACAGTGACCACGATTCCTATTTCGTTCTTAGCAAAACGACATGTTTCCTGTTGAACCTGGAAGTCCAGACTATTGTATACTCATAAAAGGATGACAAGATACGCCTGGGGGGATGGAATCTAAGATTCCTGGTTGCCTCCAAAATTATCTCCTAAAAAAATTGAACACCTAAACCCAAAGTCCTAATTCCGAACTGCAGGGCCACTGAAGTTTCTGGAGTATGAGGTTACACTGAAATCTTGGCTTATATACAAAAATCCTAGCGGATTACTTGTGTCCTGGAATCTGGAACCAGAGGATCCTCGTATCTAAATGGACTTGTAGTGACAGATTCTCGTTCACAGCTATCAAGAGTACCAGAGTGCTGCTGGAGTCCAGGAATGATTGATTCGTAATATCCATATAACAAATAACTGTAAAACATGAGGGGTGCTCGAAGACCTGATCTTGTTTAGCCCTTAGCAAGACACCCTCTAGATTTTCGGTATTGAGGACTCATGTAACCCAGATTCCTTATTCATCCCTTAGCAAGAGGCAAGAAGTTTCCTGTATCTGAGGACTGCCATTACCTAGATTCCTACTTCATTCTCAGGAAGACACCGAGACATTTCTTGGTGATGTAGAAATAAAGTTGTTTGGATATCAATAGAAAGACTCCCAGAAGTTTCCTGGGTAATTGGAATCCAAGATTTTGGTTCCCTTGTACAAGACACCCTAACAAATTGGGGACCTCGAAGCCCAGATTCCTGATTAAACGTTATCAAGAAGCCCTGTAGACTTCTGTGAAAGAGAACCCCAAGAATCTGGATTTCCTTTTCGTTCTCAGCAAGATGCCCTGATTTTCCCTGCCGATGTGGATTCCAAAACTCTGTATACACAAAGACAGATGCCCACAAGTTTCCTAGGGACGGGGAATCAATGATTCCTGGTTACCTTTAAAAATACTTACTAAACATTTGGCAACTGGAAAACCCTTGGCCCCTCTCAAAATAAAAGGACAAATGGAAGTTTGAGAATTATGTGGTTCGTCATAAAACTAAAGTTACATCCAAATATGACAAGATGATCCTTTTTGTCCTTGAATCTGGCCTTTTTTTTCCCTTGGAACCTAACGTACTTGTAGTGCCAGATACCCGTTTACAACTATCAAGAGGACCAGAATGTTGTTGGAGTCTTGAATTGACTGATTCGTAATATCCACATGCTAAATAGCTCTACAACATGAGGTTAGCTCGAAGCCCTGATTGTTGTTTGTCCCATACCAAGACGCCCTGAGAATTTTTTTGATTTGAGGACTCGTGTAGTACAGATTCCTTATTCTTCCTTCGCTAGAGGCCGTGTAGTGTCTTGTATATGAGGACTCCCTCTCCCCAGATTCCTGTTTTGAAACTCTGATCCTTTTTTAGCCCTTAGCAAGACGCCATGTAGATTTTGTGATTGAGGAACCATGTAAAACAGATTCCTTATTTTTCCTTAGCAAAAAGCCACGAAGTTTCCTGTAATGAGGACTATTACCCACATTCCTGCTTCGAATCCCTGAATCTTGTTTAGCCCTTAGCAAGGCACCCTGTAGTTTTTTGGGTATTGAGATCACGTGTAACCGAGACTCATTATTCTTTCTTATCAAAAGTGGGTGTAATTGCCTGTATATGAGGACTCCATTTCCACAGATTCATGCATCAAAAACCATGATATGTGTTTTTCCCTTAGTAAGACGCCCTTAATTTTTTTGGGATTGAGGACACGTGTAACCATATTCCATATCTTTCTTAGCAATAGGCGGTGCAGTTTCCTGTATATGATTACTCCCATTACCCAGATTCCTTTTTCAAAAACCGGATTCTTGGTTACCTCTTAGAA
>NW_007248267.1:0-1087 GCF_000164805.1 Carlito syrichta
CAAAAAGAGCATTCATATCAATTGAGATATTGAATAACAGTCTGATTTCCAAAGCAGTAAAACAAAATGCACTAACATGAAAAATATAATTGAAAAGTATAGAGCAAGAAGAAACAAACATAAAATAATACACTTACTCATTTTCATGCTAATTACTGAATTTAATCTTCAAACAAACAACATAGGGTGAGGTAGAATTTTTCTAGCAGAAATTACCATATTTAAAATCTTTAGTGACTGATTGCTCAAGTAATAACATTACAGTAATTTATTGTTTTTAAAGTCTGACATGTGTCATGGCATGGTGGCACTCATCTGTGGTTCTGGGTACTTGGAAGGTTGAGGCAGAAGAATCACCTGAACCCAGCAGGTCGAGGCTGCTGTGGTCACGAGTGTGCCACTGCACTCTAGTCTGGGTGACAGAATGAGACTCTGACTCAAAAAAAATTAAAAATTAAAAAATAAAAGCGTTACATGTGCTATCACATGTTTTCTGAGTTCCTGTAGAAAATCTGGGTTCAACACTTGTTCCAACTAATTATTTTTTTAAATCAAGAGATTATTCCTCTTAAACTCTTCTCAAAAGATATCAAGGAACCATATTCAAATGTCATCACGAAGCCATTTCTGGTCTTGGAGAGGTTAGAAGGGGCTTATAATAGTTCTCCTCTTTTCAAACAGAATTTGGGTCTGAGCAAAACTGTTTCCTGTCTTAATAACTTTCAGCCTTGCTTGAAATGGAAGCCCAAATTTCCTCTGGCATAACATTAAAAAAATATTAGGAGCATAAGGCTAAAAACAATTGTGTAGTATGTTAATTATGGCAATGTAATTTTTAAATAGATTTGTTATAGGTGTAATGCAAAAATATTTTTGCTGGTCTCTGACTCTTGGTTCTGATGCTTGGTTTCACATGTCATTTGCCTGGTACACAACCTCAGCCCAAGAAAGAAAAGAAGTCTTTATCATAAAATAACCCAAAGAAACAAGAGGAAAGTCATGTATAGGATCTTCCAAATCTCCTGTGTCATGCTGAGCTTCCAACTCCTAAGAAAGTAATACATGCTTTCTTGGTCCTGACAAACAG
>NW_007248267.1:1611-5918 GCF_000164805.1 Carlito syrichta
TGATGCTATGATGACTTTTAGGGCTCCCTGTCCCTATATATTTTGAGGAGACTAGAGCCCAGAACTGACCACGGGAAACATAGGAGTTGAAGTAAAGACTTCCTCCTATGATGAGCAAGAGATCATATAGATATGCCACTGTGCTAAGGATGAGAAGGACTACAAAAATAAATAAATAGATAGATAGAAAGATAAAATACCACATGATGTGCAGGCCCACAGAGCATGTGCTGTGGAGTTACCCAGCCAGGGCTCAAAGCCGGACTTGGCCACTACTCAACATGGATCATTTGAGGAACATTGGAAAGCGTAGGGGATTTCACCCAATTTGTAAAAAGATAACATACCTCCTGGGAAGAGATGTCAAGGGGCAGCATCCAGTTAAGTCCCAAAACCGCATCACCTCCTCAGAACCCTTCCCTGCTGGTCACATGACCTTCACCGCCAGGGCAGCCACGGTGATGGGAGAGGTCCTGGACGAACCTGGCAGGACATGGGTGGCCCATGGGCTGAGCTTTGAGCAGGCTCCGCCCCTGTGACCCAGAGGACAGGCCAGGACACACAGCCCCCAAGTGCTCAAGCAGGCCCCGTTCATCCTCACAGAGTAGCTCACCCAGTGCCCACCAACTGCAAGCAGCAGCAGTAAGTCCCTAAGGCCAGAACATCCACTTGCGAGGGCGGTGGGCGAGGCCTCGCGCAGGGCCCGTTGTGGACTCTTCTTGGCACTCAGCAGGGCCCACGCGCCCTCCCTGCTGCCCCATCTCCGTCCCGAGTCCCATTGAGATGTCACAGGCACGGGACTTGCCAATGTATGCTTGGCTGAGACAGGAGTTGGTTGCTAAGGAGACTTGTCTCCGTGGCTTACTTTTTCTCGCGATCTCAGGCCACACAACCAGCTCTCAATGGGCATATTTTTTTACTCATTTGGATTTTGGGTCGCGCCTGGGCCCGCCCTTCGTCTTGATCCTGCTCACAGTCTGCTCAACCTACATCTGGGTCGTATGCCTTCACTACCAAGACGCTACATAGCCCTGAGGGAACAATCTCTTCTACCGCTAGGCCATGGGCTCCTCTCTGGGTTCCCCACTGCTAGAATCCTGGGGTCAATCCTGAAGAATCAACCTGCGCTGTCTGCTGGGAACTCGCTGATGAATGGACACTTGACCTCCACCAGGATCCCTCCTCCCAGCGGGGAGTATAACCCCTTCCTTCCTTCCTCACCTGAGCTAGTGGTCAGTTCTAGGAAACTGAGAGCATCCAGGCTCCTCAAAGAGATGAAGGGAGGGCCCAAGGAAAACCTCAAAAGGTTTAGAGAATCGGGTTTAGACCAAAGAGCAGGTTAAAAGAAAAAGACTGCCGGGTAAGTGCAGGCCTCGGAGTGGCGGCGGCCTGAGGGGCCATGTCCGGGGTTGTGTGGACCCTCAGCTGCCACCTGCAAGTGTCACGCAGTGCGCCGCCTGGTCAAGATTCTGCTGCTGGGCCGACTTGGTGGCTCAACCTGTAATCCCGCGCCTTTGGGAGGCTGAGGTGAGTGGATTGCCTGAGCCCGTGGGTTCGAGACCTGCCTGGGCAACTTGGTGAGACCTCACCTCTACAATAAATAAAAAATTAGCCCGGCGTGGTAGGGCCTGCCTGTAGTTCCAGCTACTTGGAAGGCTGAGGTGGAAGGATCGCCAGAGCCCAGCAGGTTGAGGCTGCGGTGGCTGGGAGCGGCCACTGCACTCCAGTCTGGGTGACAGAGTGAGACTCCAACTATAAAAAAAAGTAAAAACAGAAAAAATATTCTGCTGCTGGGCGCAGGCGAGACCCACAAGTCCACCTTCCTCAAGCAGATACGCATAATCCAAGGCCGTGAGTTTGACCAGAAGGCGTTGCTCGAGTTCCTCGACACCATCTTTGACAACATCCTCAAGGGCTCAAAAGTTCTAGTCGATGCATGAGACAAGCTTGGTATTCCTTGGCAGTATTCTGAAAATGAGAAGCACAGCATGTTCTTAATGGCCTTTGAGAACAAGGCAGGCTGCCTGTGGAGCCTGCAAACTTCCAGCTGTACATCCCTGCTCCCCTGCTCTCTGTGCACTCTGGGGTAATTCTGGTATCAAGGAGGCTTAGAGCCAGGATAGTGAGTTTCAGCTGGGTGAATCGGTAAAGTGTTTTCTGGATAACTTGGACCGAATCAACCAGTTGAATTGTTTTCATAGTAAGCAAGACATCCTGCTGGCTAGGAAAGCCACCAAAGGAATTGTGGAACATGACTTTGTTATTTTAAAAATCCCCTTTAGGCTGGGCTTGGTGGCTCAGCCTGTAATCCCAGCATTTTGGGAGGCCAAGGCGAGTGGATTGCCTGAGCCAGAGAGTTCGAGACCCATCTGGGCAACTTGGCAAGACTTTGTCTCTACAATACATCAAAAATTAGCCGGGCGTGGTAGTGTATGCCTATAGTTCTGGCTACTTGGAAGGCTAAGGTGGAAGGATTGCTGGAGTCCAGCAGGTCGAGGTTGTGGTGACCAGGAGCATGCCATTGCACTCCAGTCTTGGATTGGATAGAGTGGGCGATAGAGTGAGACTCCAACTCTTAAAAAAAAATCACCTTTAAGATGGTGGATGTGGGCTGCCAGCAGCCCCAGCACCAGAAGTGGTTCCAGTGCTTCAGCAGGATCATGTCCATCCTGTTCATGGTCTCCTCCAGTGAATATGACCAAGTTCTCATGGAGGACAGACACACTCGGCAACATCTTTGAGACCATAGTTAACAACAAGTTCTTCTTCAACGTCTCCATCATTCTGTTCCTCAACAAGATGGACCTTCTGGTGGAGAAGGTGAAAATTGTCAGCATCAAGAAGCACTTCCCAGATTTCAGGGGTGAACAGCACAGGCTTTGAGAGGTCCAGCGCTACCTGGTCCAGTGTTTGATAGAAAGGCGAAACCACAGCAAGTCGCTGTTCCACCACTTCACCACCACTATAGACACTGAGAACATCCACTTCGTGTTCTGTGCTGTGAAGGACACCATCCTGCATGAGAACCTGAAAGATACTATGTTGCAGTGAGAGAAAAAGCCTCTTTTTTGTGGTCCCACAACTATTGGTCAGATTGCTCTGGTGTGTAGTCTCTGAATGGTCCTTCAGTGGGTTTCTCATTTGAGTGGCCATCAAATGCCTGGCTCAAGAATGCTGCAAAACCAGCCCAGCCAGTGAACTCTAGGCTATAGGACATGGAAACTTTGATGTAGCTACTGAATCCTGGGGATGAGTGAAACTACTGAAAATCCAAGCGATCACTTTGGTGTTAATGTGGAATGCTTAATAACACAGATTTCTTTTTATAGAAACATTACTTTTTTCTGAAACAATTTAATTGAGGAGTATGCATGTGTGTATGCACGCACACACTCTCTCTTCAGTGACAAAAACATAAACACTGGCTGACCTAGCAGTTGGCTTTTCTCTCCAACTTGCAAGTCTCACTGAGTTAGACCCACCTGGAAATTTTGCCTAACAGTAGTTAGTAGAGATGCTGCTACACTAGAGTGCCCAGACCCGGCCCTGCTGCCATGGCTGCAGCATCTGGATGCCACCTCCAAAGCAAACACATTGCCTTTTAAAACTCATGTGTCAATCTCTTCAGAGACCCTAGTCCAGGCCTATTATATTAAATTAAGCCAATGAGCTGTGCCAAGGACCCCTCCCAGCTCTGAAGGTAGATGGGGAGCTCTGCAGGTGTAGGTTCATCTGAGTGCCCCTATAGCAAGCCCAGCTCATCCCACCCTGCCAAATTGCCTGGCAGCACCACACAGTGTAGACACTGACACTGACGCTGACACTGATGGTGACTCTTGTTTGGTCTGTATGACTACCCTTGCCACTTGATGACAGAGACATATAAACCAAGTAACCTTGCAGATGACTTCTTCATCTTCCCAGCAAGTCATCCTCTAACCTGCAGTTGCCAACAAGTAGTGTTTCCTCCTTTTGAAAGTAGTCAAGAGCTTCACATTCCTCTTCAGAGGCTTCTATAAGCCTACTAGACTACTAGGAGAGCCTTGGTTAAAGCCACAGCTACTCAGTACGTTCCTAACAGCTACCTTCTCAATAAGCCCACAAAATCTCCAAACTGCCACTACACCAGTGCCTTGGGACAGCTGGTCCCTCTTTTCAGCACTCCATGAGTTAGACTCTTATCCAGGTCTCTTGCTTCTAGTACTGTACACGCAGGACAAGTAAACACTATCTGATGTAGCTCTGCTGGGGGCATCTGCAGAAGGCTGTGAATGCTGATCTGAACTGGTTTATCCCACTCTTGGTAA
>NW_007248268.1:0-4430 GCF_000164805.1 Carlito syrichta
GAAGCACCTCACGTAGTGGCATTTTTCCGTTGGGGCTCCCACCCCTTCACCCACCATGTTTTCCAGAGTGGACCCACTCCCTCCTCCATGAGGGCTGCCTGGCGGAAAGGGAGGATGTGACTCTCAAACCATTAGGGGTTTGGGGACTGCTGGGTGACTCACACATGTCTCCACAGTAGTTGGGGAGTCCAATACAGGAAGATGGCCAGAACCCAGGAGCCTGAAACCAGGCTGGACACCATAGCAAGCCCCCACCTCTACCTCAAGAAAAACCCAGAAAATCTTGGGTGAGGGCAGGCCTTGGTTGGAGGATCATCTCCTGCCCAGAGTTCAAGACCAGGTAGGAAGACCAGGATGTAGACCAGGGGTCCTCAAACTACGGCCTGCCAGCCACATGTGGCCCGCCAAGTGCATTTATCCATCCCACTGGGTGCTTTTGCCTCCACTGCCTGTCCTACCTAGCAGCCGAGTTGTCCAGGCCTGCAGTGCACATGTGTGGAATGTGCATCTCACTCTCTGACTCCCCTCCTTCTCTCTGTCTCTTGACTCCTCCTCTCAGTCTCGAGTGTGGTTGGACGAGTCACGAGCTTGCCTGTGCAGAGCCTGCTGGTACCTGAGGACTGCGGTAAGAACAAGTTAAGGTTTATTTTTTTCTGAAGTTAGGAGGTCTTTTATTTTTGCAGATGGGGTCGCCTTTTTTTTGAAGTTAGGAGAGCCTTTTTTTTTTGAAGTTAGGAGAGTCTTTTTTTGAAGTTGGTTAGTTGATTGGGGGTGATTTCTAGGGTGTTACATCACAGTGATAACACAAATAGTCACTGCTCAGTGCTAATACAAACAGTCAGTGCTCAGAGGTAAGCAAATGGTCAGCACTCAGAGGTAATGCAAATAGTCAGTGCTCAGTGGTAATGATAATTGTAAGTGCTCAGTGTTAATGCAAATGGTCAGCACACAGTATTAATGCAAATTGTCAGCGGTCAGTGTTTTCACAGATGGTCAGTGCTCAGGGTTAATGCAAATGGTCAGTGCTCAGTGTTATCGCATGGGGGCCCCAAACTGATAATCGGCCTAGGGCCCCATGGGAACTTAATCCTGCTCTGCAGACAGCTGAGGAGCAGGAAACCGAATTTAATTGACAGTAAGTGCATTTGTATTCTGATTGCTATTCAGTTGTGTATAATGTTGTATGTTGTGTGATGTGTAAGCCCCGGTTCACACTGTTGCGATCTCTGAGCAGTGCAAGTTCAGCCATATGCTTGTGTGGCTGAACTTGCATTAGATTCGGAAGAAAAAAGGCATACGTGCCTTCTTTTTTCCTGCAGTGGAATCTGATTGTATGGGTCTTCTCACCCATGCAATCAGATTCCTGTGCAAATTCACAGATTGCAGTTTGGTTTGCACAGGGTAGTGTGAACTGGAAAGGTGGTGGAGGAACCGGTTCTGTAATCGTGCCAGTTCCTGCACCTCACCAGTGTGAGCCTGAGGTAAAAGCAGAGTTCCACCAACATGGGCACTGGTGAGGTTGAAATGATGTGGACTGGTAAGGCTGCATTGATGGACACTGATCAGACTGCAGTGATGAGCAGTGCAGTCTGTATGTCTCTGTGTGGGCAAAGTTATTGCTGGTATATTGTTTTTGTAGCACTGTGTGTGTGTGTGTGTGTATATATATTATATATATGTATTTTACTATTAGCAATTTGGAATCCCTAGGAAACAATGATGTCAAGAAAGAGAAAATTGACTCGGAGTGTAGAATATTCAAAGAACAGTGGACTTATGATTACTTTTTCATGCAGTACAAGGAAAGAGCTGTGTGTTTGATATGTCAGAATATAGTGTCTGTGTTCAAAGAATACAATTTGCGTCAACACTATCAAACTCAACATAAAGACAAATATGATTGTTTGATCGGAGAAGTGAGAAAAGAAAAAATATTAAAACTGAAAAATACATTGACAACTCAGCAAAATACTTTTGTGAAGCAGAAGCAGCTAAATATTTCATCACTATGAGCAAGTTTTCAAGTTGCCCAGCTAATAGCATGCACTGGCAGACCATTTGTGGAGGGAGAATTTGTTAAAGAATGCTTTCTTTCTGTTGCCAAAGAGATGTGTCCAGAGAAGGCCGATTTATTTAGTACAGTGAGTCTTTTAGGACCTACAATTACACGAAGGATTGAAGAAATGGGAGACAATTTGCATCAGCATTTGCAAAACTCCACAAAAAACTTTCCTATTTTTCCTTAGCACTCGACAAAAGCAATGATGTTCATGATTCTGCCCAACTTCTAATTTTTATTCGTGGGACAAATGACTATTTCGGAGTCACAGAAGAACTTGTTGCACTGCAAAGCATCAAAGGAACAACTACAGGAGAGGATATCTATGAAAAGCCTTGCCAAACTGTGAATGGTTTGGAGCTGGACTGGGCTAAACTAGCCAGTGTGACAACTGATGGTGCTCCTAGCATGGCGGGGTCTAAGAAAGGAGTAATTGCTCGCATTAACCAAGAGATGGGCAAACATAACCATTCTCATCCAATAGCCATACACTGCCTCATCCACCAACAAGCGTTGTGTAGTAAATCACTGAAGTGGGACTCTGTTATGAAAATTGTGGTATCTTGTGTTAACTTCATTAAAGCTAATGCATTAAACCACAGACAATTTCAGGATTTTCTGTCTGAGCTAAATGTTACCTATGAAGATGTTCTGTACCACACAGAAGTCCGTTGACTGAGTCGATGGAGAGTTTTGAAACATTTCTATGACTTACTTCCACAGATTACAGCTTTTCTGCTTTCAAAAAACAAAGAAGTACCAGAGCTCAATGATGCAGAATGGAAATGGCACTGCCTTCTGACAGATGTAACAGAGCTATTCAACAGTTTCAATGTGCAACTTCAAGAAAAGGGGAAGCTCATCTGTGATATGCAATTACATGTGAAAGCATTTGAAGTAAAATTAGGCCTCCTCATCAAACAAGTGAAGGAGGAAAACTTCTTCCATCTCCTCACAACTCAAAATCTGTTAGCAGAAAAACCATTGGTTGCATTCCCAAGCAAAACATGTGTGGATTCACTGGAAAAGTTGTAAAAGGAGTTCCAATTTAGATTTAAAGAGCTTCATCTCCATGAACAGGACATACAGCTTTTCTGTAACCCATTTTCTATTGACGTTGAAAATATGGATACAATTTACCAAATGGAACTGGCTGAACTGCAGAATTGTGACTCTCTGAAAGACACATTCAAGTCAAGCAGCCTTCCTAATTTCTATGCATCTCTCCCCTCTGAGACATATCCTAATATCAGGAACCATGTACTCAAAATGGCAACTGTCTTTAGCAGCACTTATGTCTGTGAAAAGACTTTTTCCAGAATGAAACATCTGAAATCTCCAACCATATCTAGACTAACTGATGCACACTTGCATCAATTGTTACGACTAGCAGTAACAAATATGGAACCGGACATTGACCATCTCATTAGCCAAAAAGAGGCCCATAGTTTCCATTGAAATACTGATAAGTTTGTTGATGTAACTTTACTTGTTCTTCATTTTAAATATTGTATTTGTTCCCATTTTGCTTTTTTCACTTCAAAATAAAATATGTGCAGTGTGCATAGGAATTTGTTCACAGTTTTTTTTTTTAAAACTATAGTCTGCCCCTCCAACGGTCTGAGGAACAGTGAACTGGCCCCCTGTTTTAAAAGTTTGAGGACCCCTGATGTAGACCATATGGAAAGCCTGTGATCCCAGCAGTTTGAGATGCCCAGGCAGAGAGTGTGGCCTGACTTGTGCATTTTTAGAGCAGCCTGGGCAACCTAGTGAGGAATGAAAGAAAGAAAAGAAGGAAGGAAGGAAGGAAGGAAGGAAGGAAGGAAGGAAGGAAGAAAGAAAGAAAGAAAGAAAGAAAGAAAGAAAGAAAGAAAGAAAGAAAGAAAGAAAGAAAGAAAGAAAGAAAGAAAGAAAAATCCTTTCTCTTGCAAAACCTTCTGCCCTCAATCTTTCCCACCCAGGCCCCTCATATAAGTGGGTCCCCCCAGCTAGGCACCTTCCAGCCCCAAGCCACCCAATGGCTTCCCCCGCTCTGTTGGGGGAGTTCCTGTAGCTCCCTGGTCGGTTTCATGCTGGCTCTCTCCTCCCCAAGGTGAGAAATGATCCCCAGGAAGGCCAACTTTCTGAATCTGCAATGAAGGTATTCCACCAAGAAAGGCCAGAGACACATCCCTCACCCAGGGACATTTGTTCCCACCCAATCCCATTTTTCCTGGCTCTAAAGCCAGTCGCCCTGTGAACACACCACGTGAAGTTGAGAATATGTGTTCAGATTCTGATGTTTTTGGAGACAGGGCTTGGCTCTCTGTCACAGACTGGGTGCTGGGGACAGGAGCATTGATCACACCAGCCTCGAAATTGTGGCCTCTGG
>NW_007248269.1:0-1415 GCF_000164805.1 Carlito syrichta
TGCTGTACGTGCCTTCAATCCTAAAAATTCCCTGGTTGTCTGCTATGGGACAAACAAGAATCAGATCTTCGAGCTACCCAAATGTCTCAGAGCAATTTAGCATTTGGATAGTATGAATCGGTCATTTCATGACTCCAGCAACATTCTGTTCCTCTTAAAAGTTGTAAATGGAATTGGGCATTCCAAGTCCGTTAGGTTCCTCAGAACAACTAAGGCCAGATTCCAGGACAAATAGAATCTTCTTGCCATATTTGGATGTAGCTCTGCTCTTAGGGTGAACGCTGTAATACTTCCCTTTCCGTATCTCTTTTTATTTTGAGACGGGTCAAAGGATTTGCACTTGCCAAATGTTTACTATGTGCTTTTAATAGTAACCAGAAATCATGTAATCCACCAACCTAGGAAATTTCCAGGCAGCTGTATTTTGATAGACTGAATTTGGAATCCAAATCGACAGAAAAAATCACAGCATCTTACTGAGAATAAAAAGGAAATCTGGTTCTAGGCGTTCTCATTTTCCGGAATCTACAGGGCCTCTTGAAAAGGTTTAATCAGCAATCTGGGCTTCTGGGTCCCTACATTTTCAGAACTACTTGCTCCTTGGATATGGTAAGTCTGTCATTACACATCCTCAGGATTTTTCTGGTCCTCTAGTTAGTTGTAATCAAGGATTTGGCCCTAGAAATCCTTTTGATTCCTGGAACCATCTACGACCATAATCATAATCCCCACAATCAAAAGGTACATTGGTACAAAATTCCTCGATTCATGTGACCTCAAAGTACAGAAAATTCTTGTGGGTGGGCAGGTAGGAATTGGGATTTGGGGTTTAGAATATTCCACATTTTGGGAAGGTCTTGTGAAGGGGAACCAGGAATCTTGGATTCCAGTTCCCAAAGAAAAATATGGACGTTTTTTCCTTGATATCGAGAAAACTGGAATTCTCGGTTACCAGGAAATGTCTCGGCATCCTGCAGAGTGAAGCAGGAAACTGGGTAATGGAAGTCGTCATACACAGGAAACTACATGTCATATTGCTAAGGGACAATAAGGAGTCTTCCTTATATCAGTCCTCAATACCAAAAACTACAGGCCGTCTTCCTAAGACGTAATCACGAATCAGGTTTTTGAAGTAGGAATCTGGGTAATGGGAGTCCTCACATAAAGGAAACTTCACTGCCTATTGCTAAGAAAGAATAAGGCATCCGCGTTACTCAGGTCCTCAATCCCAAAAAAGCTTAAGGTCATCTTGCTGTGGGCTAAACACGAAACATGGTGTTTTCGAGCATGAATATGGAAAATGGAGTCCTTATTTACATGCAACTACATGATCTATTGCTAAGAAAGAATAAGGAATCTGGGTTACATGAGTCCTCAGTCCCAAAAATCTACAGAGCATCTTGGAAAGTTCTAAA
>NW_007248269.1:1989-7339 GCF_000164805.1 Carlito syrichta
AGGCATCAAGCTCGTCTCATATTTCGGAGTTATTTGGCTGGTGGGTATTATGAATCAGTCATTTCAGGATTCCAGCAACATTCTGGTCCTCTTGACAGTTGTATTCGGGTGTCTGGTAGTACAAGTCCCTTAGGATCCTTGGGACATTTAAGGCCAGTTTCCCAGAAAAAAGAATCATACTGCCGTATTTGCATGTAACTTTGGTCTTAAGATGAACTTGGTAATCCTTAAATTTCCGTTTGTACTTTATTTGTGAAGGGGCCAAGGGTTTTGCAGTTGCCAAATATTTAGTACGAACTATTAAAATGTAACCAAGATCCATGGATTCCACGTCCCTAGGAAACATCTGGGCATCTGCATTTTTGCACACAGAATTTTGGAATCCACATGGACAGGGAAATTCATGGCATCTTGCTGAGAACGGAAATTGAACCCGGTTCTTGGAGTTCTCAATCGCCTAAATCAACAAAATCTCTTGTTAAGGTTTAATCAGCAATCTGGGCTTCTATGTCGCCACAATTTTAGTGAGTTTATTGAAAAGGGACGAGGAATTTTGGGTTCCAATTCCTCAACAAGTTTATGATAGTCTTTCTCTTAATATCCACGCAACAGGAATTCTAGGTCACCAGGAAATATCTTGGCGTCTTCCTGAGAACAGGCCTCCATCCCAAAAAGTGACAGAATGTTTTGCTAAGAGATAACCACCATTCAGGTTTTGGGAGTAGGAATCAGATAACAGGAGTCCTCATACACAGGAAACTGCACTGTCTATTGTTAAAGGAGAATAAGGAATCTGGTTTACATGTGTCCTTCACCACAATAAAACTTCAGGGTTTCTTGCTAAGGGCTAAACACGAATTTGGGTTTTTGAAGCATGAACTAGGGAAATGAAATCCTCATATACAGACAAATGCACTGACTTTTCCTAAGAAAGAATAAGGAATGTGGGTGACATGTTTTCTCAATATCCATAAAAATATACGACTTCTTCGTAAGATATAAACAAGAATCAAGCTTTCGACGCATTTATCTGTGAACAGGAGTACCTATATACAGGTAAATACACGGCTGTTGCTAAAAATAAGGAATCTGTGTTCTACGAGTCCTCAGTCCTGAATATCTACAGGGCACCATGCTGAGGGCTAAAGAATAATCAGGGATTCGAGGCATAAATATGGGTAATAGGAATCCTCATCAACAGGAAACTCTATGTCCTCTTGCTAATAAAAGAGAAGAAATCTGTTTTCAACAGTTCCTCTATCAAAAAATCTACATGACTTCTTACTAAGGGCTAAACAAGAATCAGGGTTTCAAAACAGGAATCTAGGGAAAGAGAGTCCTCACATACAGGACACTACATGACCTCCAACTAAGTATGAAAAAAGAATCATTATTGTTCGCCCCCTCAGTCTAGAAAATTCCCAGGTTGTCTGCTATGGGAAAAACAAGAAAGAAATCTTAGGACTCCCCATATGTTTCAGAGCAATTTAGCATTCGGATATTATGAATCAGTCATTTGAGGACTCCAGCAACATTCTGGTCCTCTTAAAAGTGGTAAATGATATTGGGAACTCTAAGTTCGTTAGGTTCCTCAGAAAAACTAAGGCCAGATTACAGGACAAAAAGAACCTTCTTACCATATTTGGATGTAACTCTGGTCTTAAGATGAACCCTGTAATCCTTCCCCTTCCCTGTCTCTTTATACTTTGATAAAGAACAAGGTTTTGCACTTGCCAAATGTTTACTACGTACTCTTAATGGCAACCAGGAGTCTGGAATTCACGAAACTAGGAAACCTCTGGGCATCTGTCTTTTGATATACTGAATTTGGAATCCAAATTGACAGGAAAATTCAGGTCGTCTAACTGAGAATTAAAAGGAAATCCGGTTCTAGGAGTTCTCATTTTCCGGAATCTACAGGTCTTCTTGAAAAGGTTTAATCAGCAATCTGGGCTTCTGGGGCCCTACATTTTCAGAGCTACTTGCTCCGTGGATATGCTAAATCTGTCATTACAGATCTTCAGGATATTTTTGGTCCTTTTGTTAGTTGTAATCAAGGATTTGGCTCTAGAAATCCGTTTCTTTCCTGTTACCATCTACGACCATAATCATATTCCCCAGAATCAAAAGGAATATTGGTACAAAATTCCTCGATTCAGGTGACCTCTAAGTTCAGAAAATTCTTTTGGGTGGGCAGGTAGGAATTGGTTTTTTGGGTTTGGAATATTCCACATTTTAGGGAGGTCTTGTGAAGGGGATCCAGGAATCTTGGATTAAAGTTCCCAAAGAACATTTTGGGCGTCTTTCTCTTGATATCCAAAAAACTGAAAATGTCGCTCACCAGTAACTGTGTCGGTATCCTGCAACGTGAAGCAGGAAGCTGGGTAATGAAGGTAGGTAGTCATATACAGGAAACTACACGTCATATTGCTAAGGAAGTATAAGTAATCTTCCTTATATGAGTCCTCAATCTCAAAAACGACAGGCCGTCTTCCTAAGACGTAACCATGAATCAGATTTTTGAAGTAAGAATGTGGGAAATGGGAGTCCTCACATAAAGGAAATTTCACTGCCTTTTGCTAAGTAAGAATAAGGAATCTGCGTTAGTTAGGTCCGCAATCCCAAAAAAGCTTAAGGTCATCTTGGTATGGGCTAAACACAAATCATGGTGTTTTCGAGCATGAATCTGGAAAATGGAGTCCTTACTTGCAGGCAACTACATAACCTTTTGCCTAGAAAGAATAAGGAATCTGGGTTACACGAGTCCTCAATCCAAAAATCTACAGATCATCTTGGAATGTTCTAAAAAGAATCAGAGTTTCGAAGCAGGATGTATCTAATGAGAGTCTTAATATACAGGAAAATACACAGCTCCTTGACAAGGAAGAAAAAGAATCGGGGTTAGAGCAGTCTTCAGTCCTTAAAATCAACAGGCCATCTGCTGTGGACTAAAAAAGAATCAGAGTTTAGAAGCTGTAACACAGATAATAGCAGTCCTCATATGCAGAATCCACATGATCTCTAACTAAGGAGAACTAAGAAACCTCTTTTACACGATTCCTACATCATAATATCTACATGATATCTTGCTAATGGCAAAACAAGTATCAGGGTTTCCAACCAGAGTTCTGGGGATAGGGAGTCATCATATAACGGACATTACATGGCCCCTTAGTAAAGAAGATTAAAGAATCTGTGATGCACTAGTTCACAATTCGAAAAATTCTCAGGGCGTCTTACTGCGGTATAAACAAGAATCAAGGCTTCGAGCTCGTCTCATGTTTCAGAGATATTTGGCTTGTGGGTATTATGAAACAGTCATTTCAGGCCTCCAGCAACATTCTGGTCCTCTTGAGAGTTGTAATCTGGTATCTAGTAGTACAAATCCCTTAAGTTCCTCGGGACACTTAGGGCCAGAGTCCTGGAAAAAAAGTATATCATCGTGTTTGGATGTAATTTTGGTCTTAAGATGAACTTGTTAATCCTGAAATTTCCGTTTGTACTTTATTTGTGGAGGGGCAGAGGGTTTTGCAGTTGCTAAATATTTAGTACGAATTATTAAAATGTAAGCAGGATCCATGGATTCCACCTCCCTAGGAAAAATCTGGGCACCTGCATTTTTGTACACAGAGTTTTGGAATCCACATGGACAGGGAAATTCAGGGCATCTTGCTGAGAACGGAAAGGGAATCCGGTTCTTGGAGTTCTGAATCGCCTAAATCTACAGAGTTTCTTGATAAGGTTTAATCAGCAATCTGGGCTTCTATGTCGCCATATTTTTAGTGTATCTTTTGAAAAGGAACCAGGATTCTTAGGGTCCAATTCCTCAAGAACTGTATGGGAGTCTTTCTCTTGATATCCAAGCTTCTGGAATTCTAGGTCACCAGAAAATATCTTGCGTCTTGCTGAGAACGAAGCAGGAATTTCAGTAAAGGGAGTCCTCATATACAGAAATTGCACGACCTGTTGCTACGGAAGAATAAGGGATCTTGTTTACAGGAGGCCTCCATCCCAAAAACCTACAGACCGTCTTGCTAAGAGATAATCAACCTTCAGGTTTTGGGAGTAGGTATCTGGATAATGGGAGTCCCCATATACAGGAATCTGCACTGTCTATTGCTAAAGGAGTATAAGGAATCTGCTTTACACGTGTCCTCCATCCCAATAAAACTTCATGTTTTCTTGCTAAGGGCTTAACACGAATTTGGGTTTTTGAAGCATAAACTAAGAAATGAAATGCTCATATACAGAAAAATGCACTGACATTTCCTAAGAAAGAATAAGGAATGTGGGTGACATGTTTTCTCAATCTCCAAAAAAGTATACATCGTCTTCCTAAGATCTACACAAGAATCAAGGTTTCGACGTATGTATCTGTGAACAGGAGTACTCATATACAGGTAACTGCACAGCTATTGTTAAAAATAAGGAATCTGTGTTATACGAGTTCTCAGTCCTGAAAATCCTCAGGGCATCTTGTTGACGGCTAAAGAAGAATCAGGGATTAGAGACACGAAGGTTGGTAATAGCAATCATCATATACAGGAAACTACATTTCTTCTTGCTAATAAATGGAAGAAATCTGTTTTCCATGGTTCCTCTATCAAAAAGTCTACATGACTCCTTACTGAGTGCTAAACAAGAATCAGGGTTTCGAAACAGGAATCAAGGGAAAGAGAGTCCTCACATACAGGACACTACATGACTTCCAAATAAGTACGAATAAAGAATCATTGTTGTACGCGCCCTCAATCCAGAAAATTCCCAGGATGTCTGCTATGGGAAAAAAGAGAAACAGATCTTCGAGCTCCCCAAATGTTTCAGAGCAATTTAGCATTCGGATATTATGAATCGGTCATTTCAGGACTCCAGCAACATACTGGTCCTCTTCAAAATTGTAAATGGTATTGGGCACTCCAAGTCCGTTAAGTTCCTCACAACAACTAAGGCCAGATTCCAGGACCAAAAGAATCTTCTTGTCATATTTGGATGTAACTCTGGTCTTAAAGTGAACTCTGTAATCCTTCCATGTCTCTTTATATTCCCTTCCATGTCTCTTTATATTTAGAGAAAGGACAAGGGTTTCACACTTGCGAAATATTTACTAAGTACTTTTAATGGCCACCAGGAATCATGGAATCCCCAAAACTAGGAAACTTCTGGGCATCTGTCTTCTGTTATACTGAATTTGTAATCCAAATTGACAGGAAAAATCAGGGCATCTTACTGAGACTTAAAACGAAATCTGGTTCTAGGAGTTCCCATTTTCCGGTAACTACAGGGCCTCTTGAAAAGGTTTAATCAGCAGTCTTTGCTTCTGGGTCCCTACATTTTCAGAGCTACTTTCTCC
>NW_007248270.1:0-7867 GCF_000164805.1 Carlito syrichta
GTCTGGCTCTGTGGCCCAGACTGGGACCCAAGGACACAACTGTCATTCACCACCAGCCTCGAAATCGTGGGCTCTGGTGATCCTCCCAACTCAGCCTCCAGAGTGGCCGAGGTATCACTGCCACTGACACTACAAGTGAGTCCAGGCCAGGCACTGTGGCACCTGGCCTTCAGAACCGAACCCTGAGAGTCCGAGGTGGGAGGCTGCCTGAGCCCAGGGGTTGGAGACCACCCCATGTGAAGTGACCAGACATCATCTCTGTGGGAGCTCCCCAAAATCATGTCTGGCGTGTTTGTCCCCAGAGTACTGGATGCTTGGGGGCTGAGGTTTGAGGACAGCCTGAGTCCCACACGTCGAGGCCCCAGGAACCACAATATGCCACTCTGCCCCAGACTGGCCAATGGAGTCTCTAGTGACATAAGATGCCTACCACGTGCATCACGATGGGTGGCCCCAGCTCCCCAAGGAAAGGTCTGCATTGGCAGGGAACAGTTGGGAAATCAGAAGAGGAAGGAGCACTTTCCCCACCTGAAGGTGGCAGACAGGGTGATTGGAACCTGGACTGGCTGTGGCCTTTGCAGTTCTACCTTAAATTATCTGTGCCCAACAGCCTCCCTAGCTTTGGGCCTTCTCTTCCATGTGCTTACAGGCATCTTTGTCATGGAACACGAGTGTGGATGGTGGAAGCAGCCCTTGTGGGATGTGTGGCCGAAGGCATGGGATGGACGTGACCAGTAGCTACCTTAGAAACCTCCCAGGAACAAAAGGCTGGAAAGTGCCTTTTCTTACCCCATCCCTCAGGGTGTCTTCTCACACTGGGTCGCAGGGGTGGTGGTGATGGTGGTGGCGATTATTATTTGCAGTCGGAATTCCACTCTGTCACCCAGGTTGGAGGGCATTGGCATGCTTACTGCCTCTGTTGTCACCACCTGCTGGGTTCAGGCAATCCTCACTCATTGGACACCAATTGGATGAATCCACAGTTCTGTGCCACCATGCCCACTTAATCTTTGGATTTATTTTTTGATGCCTGAGTTGAGGTCTCACCCCGTGTCCCAGGCTGATGTTGAACCCACAACCACAGGTTGTCCACTTGCCTGGGCATCTGAAAAGCCAGGATCCCAAACTGAGCCCCTGAGATGGGCCTATGCAGTGGTGGTGGTGGTTGGTATTATTATACTGAGTCAGAGTCCCCCTCTGTCACCCAGGCCAGAGTGCAGAGGCCTGCTCTTGGCCTCCTCGAGCTCCACTGGTGGGACTCCAGCGATCCTTATGCCATGGCCTCCTCAGTATATGGAATGACAGGCATGAACCACCACCCTTGGCTCATTTCTGACTTCTTATAGAGATGAGTCTCGCCAAGGTGCCTGGGCTGGACTAGAAACGAGGGGCTCAGGCCATCATTTCATCTTGGCCTCCCAGAGTGGCCAGATGACAGGCATGGGACCCATGCCCAGCCTCCACAACCCTCTTGTGGCCCAAACAAGAGGCCAGCTCCTTTCTGATGAGCCGGGACCCAGAGAGGGCATCTGGAGTCGCACTCCAAACTCCCCTAGACAAGCACCTGGCACAGGAGCAAGTCTCTGCAGGGATGCCCCACCACCACCTGCCTTTTCTCCAGGGTATACTCGATCGCTGCTCCCAGGGGCCACCTCGGGGAAAGGGAGGGTGTGACTCTCAAACCTTCAGAGGTCGTGAGCCAGGCAAGTCACGGCTGTCTCCTCGGCACTTGGGGATGCTAAGACAAGAGGATGGCCAGAGCCCAGGATCTCAGGACAAGTCTGGACACCATAGCAAACACCCAACTGGACTGCAAGGAAAACCCAGAAAACCTTGGGTGAGGGCAGGACTCGGCAGGCAGATCGCCTCCAGCCCGTAGTTCAAGACCAGAAAGGAAGAACATAAAGTCGACCAAATGGAAAACCTGTGATCACTGCAGTTTGGGAAGACCAGGCCGAGTTGGGCTGATATAGATCAGCCTTGGCAACATAGTGAGGAAAGAAAAGAAAGAAAGAAAGTTAAAGAAAGAAAGAAAGAAAGAAAGAAAGAAAGAAGAAATGAAAAGAGAATGGAAGGAAGGAAGGAAGGTAGAAAGAAAGGAAAGAAAGAAAGAATATATTCTTCTGCAAACTTTGTGCTCTCAGCCCTTCCCCTGCCCTGCCACATGTAAGGGTCCTCCAAACTTGGAACCTTCAAGCCCAACCCCCCCAATGCCTCTCCCTGCTTTGGTGCATGACATCCCCAGGGTCCCTGGCTGAGTTCCTCTGAGCTCTCCTCTCCAAGGTGAGAAATATGCCCTAGACAGGCCAGCCCTTCCAACTTAGCAAAGAGGACCTCCTGCAAAGAAATGCTAGGAACACATCCCTAACCTGGGGACATTATTTAAACCCCAGATCCATTTTTTCTGGCTCTAAAGCCAGTTGCCATTTGAAAACCCCATGCACAGTTGAGAATCTGTGTATGATACTGATGTTTTTGGAGACAGGGTCGGGCTCTGTGGCTAAGGCCAGGGCTAAGGGACATGACCGTCGTTCTCCACCAGCTTCGAAATGGTGGTCACCAGAAATCTTCCCACCTCAGCCTCTGGAGTGGCTGGGATGACGGGAACCTCACCCCAATACCCCTGTTTGGATGGGTGCACAGACGGGGTCTCCCTGTGTGGTCCGGGTGGCCTTGAGCTCCTGGGCTACATCCATTCTCATGATTCGGGATCCCAGAGCACTGGGATTCCAGCTGTAGGCCGCTGTACCCGGCCTTCTGGTTCATTTTCGATGAAGGATGAGGATGGACTCGGGGGCTCAACCTTGTCATCCCAGCACTTTGGGAGGCCAGAGACAGTGGAGGGCCCAAGCCCACAGGTCCAAGATGTGCTTGGGCACCACGTTGAGACATTGCCTCTGCCCTCTGTCCCAAATGAGCTGCGTGTGTTGGTGCATGTCTGTTGTTCTGGATTCTCCGAAGGCCTGGGGGGGAAGACTCACTGGAGCCCAGTGTGCCAAGGTTGCGCCAGCCAGGAACGAGCCACCACCCTCCAGCCATGATGACAGAGTGAGACTCGGACTCGAAAAATATAAAAGGAAAGAAAAGATCATCCATTTGTGTATGGAGTTGGGATCATTGTGAATAGACAGAGATCATTTGGGAAAAAGGCCCCAGTCTTGGGCTTAGAGGTCCCAAAAGACGGTGGATTGGCAGACAAAAGTGCTGTGGTTTTCAGTGGCTGAGTTGGGGGATTGCTGGAGACTGGGAGTTTGAGACCAGCCTCAGCCACGTAGTGAGATCATATCGCTCCCTGGAACACAAACACTGGAGTCGCGTGTGGTGGCACTCACCGTCCTGGCTACAGGAAATGCGGTGGCCTCCATCCCAGGGAGTTCATTTGTGTCACCACTGAAAAAAGAGCGTAGGAGTCCAGGCAGGGCACAATGACTCATGGCAGTCAGTCCCACACCCTGGGATGCTGAGGAGGGAGACTGCCTGAGCCCAGGCTTTGTCAACAGGCAGTGCTACATGGCCAGATTTCGTCTCGGCCAGAAGTCCCCAAATTCAAGACAGGTGTGGTGGACCCCAGAGTTCCCGCTTATTGGGGGCGAAGGCTGGAGGACCAACTGAGACCTGCAGAGTCAGGTCCACGATCGAGCCTCTGCACCCAAGTCTAGCCAACAGACACTCTGGTGACAAAAAAGATACCTCCCACGTGTGTCAGGATGTGAGATTACAGCTCCCCAGGGAAAGTTCCACGTGGGCGGGGGACGTTGGAGTGATTGGGAGAGGAAGGGGCCTGCACCCCGACCCGAAGGTGGCAGACAGGGTAACTGGAACCTGGGCTGGCTGTGGTGTTGACAGACTGCATTGATCACTCTGTTCCCACTCGCCACCCTAGTTCAAGGCCATCTGTTTCATAAGCTCACACACGTCTTTACTGTGGGTCCCGAGTTTGGAGATTGCAGACAGGCCTTCTGGGGCATGTGACTGAAGGCGTGGGTTGGACATGCCCAGTGGCCAACGTTGAGCCCTCCCACAATGTCAGGCCGGAGAGTTCCTTTTCCTAGCCTATCCTTGAGGGTGACTCCTCATGCTCGGTTGCAGGGGTGGTGGTGTTGTTGTAAGTGATTATTATTATTTGGATTCAGAATCCCGCTCTATCACCCAGGTCAGAGCTCAAGGGGCTCACTTATGGGAACCGTGGACTCCACATGCCTGGCTCAGGTGATTCTCCCACCTCGCCCCCTCAAGTGGCTGGAACCAAAGGCCTGCAACACTACACCTGGCTAATCTTTGAATTTATTTTTGATAGCCAAGATGAGGTCTCACACTGTGTCCCAGGCTGGTGTTGAACCAGCAGTCTCAGACCACCCACTCATCTGGAGTTCTGAAGCGTCGGGATGCCAGGCTGAGTCCCTGAGCCTGGCCATTGGTTGCAGTGGTGGTGAAGGTTGGTATTTTTATTTTGAGTCGAAGTCCTGCTCTGTCACCCAGGCTGGAATTCAGTGGCCGCTCTCAGTCACCATGGCCTCCACCAGTTGGGCTCTGGCGATCCTCGCACTGTGTCCTTCCAAGTGGCCAGAATGATGGTGGGTGCCACCATGCTCAGCTAATATTTTGGCCTCTTGGAAAGACAAGGTCTCACCAAGGTGCCCAAGCTGGTCTCGAACCCTGGGCCTCATGCCATTCTCTTGCCTCAGCCTCCCAGACTGATGGGATGACAGGCGTGAGCCCCCACACCCAGCCTACAAACCTTCTCAGAACCCCACTGCGAGGCCCATTCCCTTCCAATGACTGGGTGTGAGGACCCAACCTCAGAGGTCTTCTGGTTGACAGGGTCCAGAAGGCCAGAAACCCCAGATTGCAGGCCAACTCTGGGCAGTTATTGGCCCTGTTTCTACTACTTCATCTTGTTATGTTCGACCTTGGTATCTGGAAAGTTGGGGGATGAAAAAAATAGTAGTCCTTTAACACGTCTATTAGTAGAAGCAAGCAATTAGTGAAATGGAAATTTTTCTATGAAGATATGACTCTCCACTTGAGTTTCTCTGTCCCTGCCATTTTGGTGCTTGAACCCGCAACAATGATAAAAAAAATGCGAGTGGCACTCTCCTGCCCCTGGTAGCCTTGGGTTGAAATCTCCTCAGTGCTCTCTTTATTCCTGTCAGGGGACAATAGACTCAAATCATAAACATCAAGTTTGGCATCATAATAGTCTTATTAGCTTTAGTTTTTTAAGTTGGTTGCTAATAAAGAACTTTGGAGATGTTGTTTTCATTTGGTTAATTGTAAAGTGTATATAGGTATTTTTAGCATAACGAAAAAGTTGTTATGATGATTACGAGTGCTTTAATGTTAGGTGCAGCCATTTATGCAAGAAAATAGATGGATTTTCCTGTAATTTGCAGTATAGGCAAACTTTTTGCATTTTAGAGTACATGATTAATATAGAAAGGTTGAAATAGTAGAATAGGCTTTGCAATTCTCTTTAGAAAAAATAAAATGTGAGGAAAACATAAGTTAGTCATTAAGTTGTTAAAAGTTTAGATGGTTAGGGTTAATAGTTTGAGAAAACACGTTGTGAAAAATTGCATGCTTTAAAGATTCTATTAGTGGATACATTGTCCCAAATTTGAGGGAAGACAGACAGTATTTCATTCTCATTAGAAGAATGATCAAAGCAAAATAAATATACGATTGAGTTTGAAGGCCAAATTGTATGCAATTTAAAGTATAAAAAGAACCTGAAAAAAAATGTTCTGCATAACATCAGACACAATGTCGATGTTTTCTCTTATGCCAACTCCACTCCTCCTTCAGGAAACCCTGACCTGCTGGAGCTGGACTTCTGCAAGTGGTGCTCGAACAGGGAACTGAAAGTTTAGCCATACTTTAATCTGAACAGATAAAACTTTAACTAGGGTGCTGCAGACTCCTCGGAAGAGCAAAGTTAGGAATGGTAAGCAGTTTTAGAGCTGTGATATGAACATGGGTCAGAGTGAATTTAAACAAAAAAATTGTTCATAAGTATTTTGATGCATATGCTTTCTGAAAGAGGAATTAAAGTTTCCTCTACACGATTATCTTGTTTCTCCATTTTGTGTAAGAACAGTGCCGCTGGTTCCCTGAAGAAGGCATCGTTAATTTAGAAAAATGGACAAAGGTTGGGGAAAAATTGAAAGTTTATTACACTCTCAACGGTCCGGAAAAAAAGCAGTAGTTACTATTGCATTATGGAATATAATTAAAGATGTCTCAGAAACACAACAAGAGATTGATAAAATAACCATTAGAGTAAAAGAGGAATCAGGTGAAATAACTCCCTTACTAATCCCTGTTCCATCCCAGGCAATGTTAGCCACTGCCCCTGTTAATGATGATCTTCTACCCCCTGAGGATAAGGAGAGTTTAAAAGAAGAAACAGCTAGGTATCATGAAGAAAAATATCCAGATAATTTTAATTTGCACCTTGATGCCAAAATACCTCCGGCAAGTGACACCAGAAGGGGAGGGATTGTGATTTGTGGCCATCTTGATTTAAGAAGAGAAAATTGTCTTTCTGTACTGATTCCTGCTTTATAATGGGGCTATTGTCTCATAGTAAAAAAAAAAAACCACTATTCCTATTAATAAGGCAACTATTCTTGATTTACTTATCCAATTGCAACAATTAATAATTGTTAGAACCCAACCATTTATCATAGGTCATATTAGATTTCATTCAGGGCTCCCTGGACCTCTACATCAAGGTAATTAATTAGCAGATGCCTTGACATAATCAATCATGTGTCTTCGCCTTGTAGGTTCTTTAGTCAATCAAGTTCAGCAGTCTTATAGATTCCTCACCAAAACACTGCAGCTTTAAGTTACCAGCTTCATATTCCAAGAGAAATGGCTAGACAAATCATAAAAAATTGTACTTCACGTCCTACTTCTAATAACCTCCTTCCCTTAAGAGTTAATCCCCGTGGTTTAAAATCTAATGTTTTGTGACAAATGTATGTTACTCATTTCCAGAATTTTGAAAAATTGTCCTTTCTACATGTGACAGTGTCCACATTTTCCCACGTAATTTTAGCCTTGCCCAGAACTGGGGAAGCCTATAAAGATGTAGACCAACATTTCTTCTCTTGTTTTTTACAGCTGGGTATACCCAAAAAATCAAAAACTGATAATGCTCCTCCTTACGCAACAAAAGCATTTCAGTCGTTTTGTTCCCAGTTTGGAATCTCTCGTTCTACAGGAATTCCGTATAATCCTCAAAGTCAAGCTATAGTTGAGAGAGCACATCTAATGTTAAAAAATCAAATAATTAAATTGCAGGAAGGGGGATTCAAATATGGTTCTCCCTATCATATCGTAAATAATACTATGTTTGTAATTAATCATCTCAATTTGGACTCTCAAGCACATTCAGCTATGATAAGACATTGGAGTCCTGAGAATACTGCTAAACCCCAATACAGGTCAATGGAAGGACTCCAATGTCCTTTTAACATGCAGGACAGAATATGCTTGTGTTTTTCCCCAGGACTTACCCTAACCTATTTTAGTACAGGATCGTCTAATTAGACATGTCCAGCCCCCAACCCCCATCGAGTTACAGCCAGATGAGGCATAAATCCCATCATCAGTCTGAGTAGAATGCAGATGATGAAGAGAAGATGTTGGTGCCAAAGATGAACCAGCTCACCATTCAACAACCACTTTCACCTCCACCATCTCGACCAAAGACATCTCATCCTTCGTTGTCTCCCACTTCTCAATCAACAGATATTATCATTTAGCTGTTTCGACTAGACATTGTAGACTGCTCACATGGGGTCAAATCAAGGCTCTCAACCATGATGGTTAGGTTCTGGTTCACTCTCAAAAACACTTC
>NW_007248270.1:8870-9806 GCF_000164805.1 Carlito syrichta
AGCTCACATGTGTCTTTGCTGTGTGGCACGAGTGTGGAGGTCAGGCTTTTGTGGCATGTGGCCAAAGGTCTGGAAAGTACATGCCTGGTGGCCACCTTTGAATCCTCCAGTGAATGACAGGCCGGAAAGTGCCTTTTCTTCTCCCATCCCTGAGGGTGATTCCCTGAGCTAGGTGTCAGGGGTGGTGGTGGTGGTGGTGGTACTGATTATTATTATTTGGAGTCAGAATCCCTCTCTGTTGCCCAGACCAAAGGGCAGGGGCACGCTCATGGCCACCTCAGACTCCACCTTCTGTGCTCATGCAATCCTCCCACCTTGGATCCCTGAGTGGCTGGAAACACAGACCTGCACCACCACGCCCGGCTAATCTTTATATTTACTATTGATGCCCGATACAAGGTCTCGCCCCGTGTCCCAGGCTGATGTCAAAACTGCAGGCTCAGCCTGTCCAATCGTCTGGGTCTCCGTAGGGCCGGAATGCCAGGCTGAGACTCTGAGTCCAGCCTGTGCTTGTGGTGGTGGTGGTGGTTGGTATTATTTTTCTCAGATGGAGTCCTGCACTATCACCCAGGCTGGACTGCAGGGGCCCGCTCTCTGCCACCACGGCCTCCACCAGATGGGCACTGGCAAATCCTTCCCCCATGGCCTCCCGAGTTTCCGAAATGACAGGCGTGTGCCACCACTCTTGGCTCATTTTTTTGTCTTCTTGTTGAGACCAGGTCTCGACAAGGTGCCTGTGCTGGTCTTGAACTAGTGTCTCAGTCCTTCCACTTGCCTTGGCCTCCCAGAGTGCCAGGATGAGGGTGTGAGTCCCTGCACCTGACCTACACACTTTTCTCGGCACCCAAACGTGAGACCCACTTTCTGACAACTGGGGACACCAGAGAGGTTGGCTGGAGTCACCTGTCCAACCCTCTCATGGGAGAGCCCCTGGTG
>NW_007248271.1:0-870 GCF_000164805.1 Carlito syrichta
ACCTCCTGCTTTGTTTCTTTTGATAAGGATTGTTTGGGCTCTTCATGGTCACTTCTATTTCCATATGAATTTCTGAATTGTCATTTCCAGGCCCAAGAAGAATGTTGATGGTAATTCAAAGGGTATTGCATTGAGTCTGTGCATTGCCTTGGGTAGGATGGACATCTTAACAACAATGTTAATTCTTTCAGTACATGAACATGATTCCATTTACAGTTGTTTATGTCTTCTTTGATTTCTTTGAGCAGTGTTTTGTAGTTTTTGTTGTAGAAGTCTTTCATTTCCCTGCGTAGGAAGATGCCAAGGTGTTTCATTTTTGTGTATGGTTATTGTGAATTGGATTGTGCTTTTTATTTGGTTTCTGACAGTTTGTTGTTGGTGTATACAAATGTGACTGTCTTTTTCATGCTTATTTTGTACCTTGAGACTTTGCCAAAATGTTTTATCAGTGCAAGGAGGTTTTTGACAGATTTTCTTGGTATAGGATCATATTGTCTGCCAAGAGGGATAGCTTAACTTTCTCTTTTCCTATTTGAATACCCCTGATTTCCTTGTCTTGTCTGATTGTTCTAGCTAGGACTTACAACACTATGTTGAACAGGAGAGTTGAGAGTGAGCAACCTTGTCTTGTTTCAGTTTTCAGGAGAAATGCTTCCAATTTCTCTGTCCATTTAGTAGTATGATAGCTGAGGGTTTATCATAGGTGAGTCTTACTATTTTGAGGTATATTGCCTCTATAGCTTGGTGTTCAAGGGTTTTTTAATTGAGAATAGATGTTGAATTTTGTCAAAAGCTTTTTCTGTGTCTAATGGTATAATAGTGTGGCTCTTGTTTTTACATCTGTTGATGTTTTTAATTACATTTATGGTG
>NW_007248271.1:1345-5924 GCF_000164805.1 Carlito syrichta
TTGTGACTTGATCTTTTGCATTTCTAATTGTGTTTATTTGGACTTTTTCTCTCTTTTATTAGTCAGTCTGGCTAAGGGTTCATCAATCTTGTTTATCTTTCAAAGGAACAACTTTTTGTTTTGTTGACTTTTTCTATGATATTTGTCTTCTATGTCCTGATTTTGGACTTTTACTTTGGTGATCTGGATTATTCTGCCAATGTTAAGATTTTGATAGGCCTGCCTTTCTAGTTCCCTTAGATGATTTGTTAGACTGTTGACTCATGATATTTCTATTTTCTTCATGTATGTGTATAGAGTTATAAATTCTCCTCTTAGTACTGATTTCATGGCATCAGAGAGTTTGGTAAAATGTGACTTTGTTTTCATCTGTTTCTAAGAATGTTTTAATTTTGGTTTTGAGTTTTGTGTTGATGCAGGAGTTGTTCAGCATCATGCTGTTTAGTGTCCATGTCTTTGTTTTGAGGGATCCTATTGGTGTTGATATTTACTTTTATTCCACTGTGGTCTGAGAAGGTGTATGGCAGCATTTTGATCTTATAAAATTTGTTTATAGTTGATTTATGGCTGATCATGGAGTATGTTTTACATGGTGTTGAGTAGAATGTGTATTCTGTGCTTGTTGGGTGGAGTGTTCTGTAGGTATCTATTGAATCCATTTGGTCAAGTGTCAAATTGAGGTTCCAGATCTCCTTATTGTTTTTTTCCTCAATGATATATCTAGGGCTGTTAGTGGGGTATTTAAGTCACCAGTTTTGATAGTATTAGAGTCAATATCCTTTCTTAGTTCACGCAGTAGTTGCTTTATATATCCTGGTGCTCCTGTGTTGGGTGCATATATGTTTAGGATGGATGTTTCTTGCTGATGAATTGACCCTTTTATCATTGCGTAGAATCCCTCCATACGTTTTTAAAATTTTTGATAGCTTGAAGGTTGTTTTGTCTGATATAAAAATTGTGGCCCCTGCCTCTTTTTGTTTTCAATTTGCCTGAAAGTTAATTTTCCATCTTCTAGCTTTGAGTCTATAGGTTTCCTTTGTAGTAAGATGTGTTTCCTGGAGGCAGCATGTTGCTTGGTCATGCTTTTTTCTCATTTGCCATTCTATGTCTTTTCAGTGGTGCATTTAATCCATTCATATTCAGGCTGATTATTGAAATGTGAGAATTTATCCCTGTCATGAGGTCTTTATAAGACCGTTTTGCTTTCTTTTTAAGTTTTGTGTTGATATATGAGTGTGCTTTCAATTTTGTAGGTGCATTGTATGCTCTGTTTTCCTGTGTTTTTGTGAAGTACATGGTCTTTCTTTTCTTTTCTGTGCTTAATACTTTCTTGAGTGTCTCCTGTAGAGTTTGTCTGGAAGCAGTGTAATCTCTTAGGGATTGGATGTCTGGGAAGGATTTTAATCCTCCATCATTGATAACATTGAACTTGGTTGGGTAGGAAATTCTTCGTTGAAATTGTTTATCTTTGAGAACTTTGAAAATTGAACTCCATTCTCTTTCTAGCTTGTAGTGTTTCTGCTGATAAACGTACTGCTATTTTGATTGGCCTTCCCTGATAGATAGTCTGACCTTTTTTCTCTTGCTACCTTTAGGATTTGTTCTTTTGTACCTACTTTGTATAGGCAAATTACTATGTGTCTAGGGGTTGGTCTTCTCATTTGATGTCTTGTGTAGATT
This sequence comes from Carlito syrichta, assembly GCF_000164805.1. NCBI lineage: Eukaryota > Metazoa > Chordata > Mammalia > Primates > Tarsiidae > Carlito > Carlito syrichta. Next base: position 3,026 of record NW_007248271.1, read on the forward strand.
CTCTGAATCTCTTGTGTTTGGATGGTTGCATCTCTGGTGAGATGGGGAAAGTTTTCCTGGATAACCTTCTGGAATACTTGTTCTAAGGTGTCCTCTGTTTTTCTTTATGCTTCTGGGATATTGATCAGGCATAAGTTCAGTCTCTTTATTTAATCGCATGTCTCTTGAAAGCTTTGGTCTTTTCTGAGTTTTCTCTCCCTGTTTTTAACAAATTGTGCTAATTCCATGTTTTGATCTTCAAACTCTGAGATTCTTTCTTCTGCTTGGTTGATTCTGCTTTCCATGCATGTCATCTTGTTATTTATTTCCTGGATGATGTTTTATATGGCCAAATTCTGTGTTACAAGTTCTTTCAGTGTTGGATCTTGTCTTTCTTGGGTCTTATTCACTCTTTCCATTCATTCCCTAACTGCATTCTGGGGCAATTTTTGGTAATTTCCATCATTTGGTCTCTGAGTTCTGATTTTTTGGGGTGTTTTCTCTTTGGTATGCTGGAAATTACATGTATTCTTTGTTATTTTTCCTCACTTGCAACAGATATCTTTCTCTTCTATTTAATTATATTATTCAGTGGTAGTGGGAGGGATTTTCCTTCTGTTGTTTGCTCAGCCCTCTATTCTTCCCTAGTCAGGGCCTCCAAATTTGTTCTATTGTGAATCAGGGCTGGGGTGGGAAGCTTTGCTGTTTCTTGTAGTTTTGAGAGTTGAATAAGGTGAAGCATGGGGAACTAGGATTCAGAAATGACTTGCAAGTCGCAATGTCCACTGACTGGGGTGTAGGACCCCTGAGATCCACTCCTCACAACCATACTATATAATGATACAATGGGTATGTATGTGTCCCCTGAGTCCAAGATGAAGTAGCAGCAAAGAGGAGAACAGAGAACTCTAGAATAAAATAGAACAAACAAAAATAATAACTAAAAATTAAACCAAAGAAAAACAAAAGCAAAAACAAGAACAAAAACCCAAAACAAATAAAACAAACAAACAGAAAAACAAACAAAACCCAAAACAAACAGAAAAAGCAAACAAAAGAACCAAAAAACAGGAAAATCGAACACACATACACACACACAAAACACACCAAAAAAATGAAAGAAGAAGGAAGAGGAGGAGGAGAAGGAGGGGAATATAAGTCAAACTCTCACACACACACTCACACACACACACTACACACACACAGAAAATAAAAAAGGAAAGAAGAAAAAAGGGAGGGGGAATGTAAACCTAACCCTCACACACACACCCTCTCCCTCTCTCTCTCTCTCTCTCACACACACACACACACACACACACACACACACACACACACAACCAAAACAGCAAAAAAGAAAAACGGAATAATAAACATTCAAACACATAACTGATACAAACACATAGGAAAGAAAGAAAAAAATTTTAAAAATTTGAGCATTAATGGTCTGTCCTCTTGTGGTAGGCTCTGTAACTATTTCTCTCAACTGCTCATAGATAAGCCTGTCTGCCATCTCCTGTGAGACTGTGGGTGCCTTCACAATTTTCCCAGCATGCAGCCCATGGGGAGAGGAGAGGAGGGGGTGGTAAGTTTGGGTGGGGTGTTAGTCCTCCCCTCTCTCTCTCATATGGTCAGGGGTATACCCTCCAGTGGCGAGGTGTGGGATTGTCTCTTCCTCAGGTGCTGGTGGGGGGCACCCCAGCCAGGCTTATCTTGAAATAGACTCCTCCTATGGTGGCTGCCATCCAGGCTCCACCTGGTTTCATCCCTCTCAGTTGTACTCCAGTTGTGCGGGATTAACTTTCAGAAAATTGCTGGGGAGAGGTGGATTGGGTCAGCCCAGTACTCACTCCTAATCTCTTGGGTGGGGAGGAAGGGATGTACCTGAGACATCTGCACTCAACCTGGCTCTCCGAAGGTTGTGCTTTTGGGATATTCATTCACTCTGGGTCATGATCAACCCCAGAGTAGTTAACTCACTGCCCACTGGGGGCAGGTCTGTTGCTTCATGGTGAACATGCTGGAGTATGTTCCTGCCTAGTTTTCCAGATGGTGGTGGGGTGCCTGTTTTGTCTTCTCCAGTGGGACTCTGTCTCTGTCTCCCTCACTGCACTCTCTCTGCAGCCCTTGCTGCTTGTGTCCAGCCTGGCCCTGCAGTGGTAGGCAGAGCCTGGTGTTGGCAGTTGCTTCTGCCAGCTTCTTCCCAGGAAGAACTTTGTTGATTTTAGAAAATGGTGTTCAACTTCTGCTCCCTGGGAAGTGCTAGGATCCAAGCAGAGTGGCTGTGGCACCAGCCACTTCACCAGAGAGCCCTGGCCACTTGCTCCTGAATCCCCACTCAACCTTTTACACGCCCATTTATATACAGGCACACACTCACTCACATAGGGACTCACACAGTCTGACTGGCTCCACTGCCATCTTCCCAGCCTTTTCCAATTTATTATTTTTTAATCTAGGTTTCATATTTAATTTTTAAAAGTATGGGTTATGGGATATTTAGAGCAGGAAGAGTATGGAAAATTCAGAAACTCCAAGTGCAAACTTATGCACACATAGGTCCAGTCACTGGAGACAGTTGTGAAATAAAATAATATCTGAACTTACATAGGTGATATGTTTAATATCAAGCTTAGTATTTGGGGGCATGGGGGGATGAGGGCTTCCTTACTTGATTAAACTGAAACACTTTCAATAAATTTTTATTCAAAAGTTGTTCAAGAAAAAGCACCTGAGCTTTTATACTGCATGAGTAGACAACTATTTTAGACAAACATCTAAATAAATAAGAAACACTCAATTAAAAATGTGTAAAAGATCTGACACACACTTCAACAAAGATGCAGTAGACAATAAGCAATGGAATTGTGCTCAACATTATCTCTCATCAGGAATTTGCAAGTAAAGCTCCAATGAGATACCT
>NW_007248272.1:0-20208 GCF_000164805.1 Carlito syrichta
CATCCGGACCCACAGAATGTCCAAACGCCAGAGCAAACCCCAAGGGAAACCGTGGGCTTTCAGCTGGTAACAACGTATCCATGTTGTCTCCTGGGTTGCAACAATGTATCCAGCACATGTCAATCATCCGAGAACCCGTGCCTAGGAGTGAGAGAGCCCTGAGTGCTTTTGAAGTCGTTTTCCTGGAAAGGAGAAACTGTTTTAACAAATTCAATTATAATAAAGACTTAGCCCAGGCATGGTGGCTCCTGCTTGTGAGGTCCCAGAGCTTTGGAAGGCCTAGGCAGGAGGATCCCACGTGGCTGAGTGTTTGAGACCAGACAGAGCCACACTGTAAAACTCTATCTCAGTAAAATTAAAAAAATTAATTAATTAATTAAATATAATAAAAATTACCCAGACATAGTGCCTTCTGCCTATCATGCAGCACTTTAGGAGTCTGAGGCAGGAGGATCACTGGAGGCCAGGATTTGGAGACCAGCCTGGGCCACATAGCAAAACGCTGTCTCTACAAAATAATAAAGTAACATAAAATAAAATAAAATGAAATAATGAAGTAAAATGAAGTGAAAATAAAATAAAATAAAATAATTAGTCGACTTAGTGGTCCTTGCCTGTCACCAAAGCACTTTGGGAGGCCGAGGTGGGAGGATTCCTGATGACTGAGTGTTTGAGATCAGACGGGGTCACATTCCAAAACTCTGTCTCAGTATAATTAAAATAAAATAAAGTGAAATAAAATAAAAGTTAGCCAGATATAGTGCCTTTTGCCTGTCATCCCAGCAATTTGGAAGTCTGAGACGGGTGGATCACTGGAGGTCAGGATTTCCAGACCAGTCTGGGCCACATAGCAAAACGCTGTCTCTACAAAAAAATAAAGTACAGAAAAATAAAACAGTTAAGTGAAGTGAAATGAAGTGAAATGAAATGAAATAAAATAAAACAAAATAATTAGTCAGAATTAGTGGTTCCTGCCTGTCATCTCAGCACTTTGGGAGGTCTAGGCAGGAGGATGACTGGACGTCAGGAGTTCAAGGACAGCCCAGGCAACATAGCAAACCCTGTCTCTACAAAATTACAGTATAATATAAAATGAGATAAGATGAAATGAAATAATTATCCAGACATAGTGGCTCCCACCTGTTATCCAGTACTTTGGGAGGCCGAGGCAAAAGCATCACTGGAGGCCAAGAGTTGGAGACCAGCCTGGGCCACATAGCAAAATCCTGTCTCTATAAAATAAAATAATTAGCCAGACATAGTGACTTCTGCCTGTCATCCCAACACTTTGGGAGGCTGAGGTGAGAGGATTGCTGGAGCCCAGAAATTCAACACTAGCCTGGGCAACATAGCAAGATCCCATATCTACAAAAAATTTAAAACACTCACCGAGCACGGTGGTGCACAACTGTAGTCTCACATACTTGGAAGGGTTGCTTGAGGTCAGAAGGTAGAGGCTGCAGGGAGTTAGGAGTGCATCACTGCACTCCAGTATGGGCAATGGAGGGAGAAGCTGCTTTTAAAATAATAATAATAATAATAATAAAATTTATAACATAAAAATTGAAAATTAGAGAAGTCCCATTCATTGCTGTTTCTCGTTGACAACTTCTTTTTTTTTGAGTTGGGGTCTTACTGTGAGGGCCAGGCTGGAGGGCAGGGGCATGATCACAGCTCACCGCAGCCTTGACCTCCTTGGTTCTGGTGATCCTCCCACCTCAGCCTCCCAAATAGCTGGAACAAAAGGTGCCACCACACATGGCTCATTTGTGTGTGTGTGTGTGTGTGTGTGAGTGCAGAGATGGAGTCTCACTATGTTGCCCAGGCTGGTCTCAACATTCTGGGTTCAAGTGATCCTCCCTCCTCAGCTTCCCAGGTAGCTGGGATTACAAGCATATGCCACCAGGCCTGGCTAATTTTTATTTTTTATTTTCCAGAGGGGTCTCAGTTGCCCAGGCTAGTCTCAACCTCCTGGCCTCAAGCAATCCTTCCAAAGGGCTGTTATTACAGGTGTGACCCTCCCACACCCTGCTATTTCTTTTAAGAGGTAGGGTCTTGCTATGTTGTCCAGGCTGGTCTCAACTTCCTGGCCTCAAGTGATCCTCCTGCCTTGGCCTCCCAAAAGGCTGGGATGACAAGTGTGAGCTTCCATGCCCATCAGTTTTTTTTGTAAAAAGGCTTCTTTTTTTCAGCTTTGTTTTCAGGGTTTCTCCTGGAATCACCCGCCTGCGGCCTTGGGGGAGGCGTGTGCCATGGCGTCCATGAGTCCAGGCCAGTTTCTGGTTCAGTTACTTCTGATGGAGAAAGCCACACGCTTTTTTCTCTTTCTCATCATGATGGGGTAAAACCAAACACTTCTTTAAACTGAACTTTAAAAAATACAAACCCCAGTCAGTCATGGAGGTCTACGAGTGTCATCCCAGCCCTTAGGGAGGCTGAGGAGGGAGAATCGCTGGAGGACAGGAGGTGGAGGCTGTGGTGAGCCGTGATCGTGCTCCTGCCCTCTAGCCTGGGCCACATAGCAAGACTCCATCTGCACAAAAAATATAAAAAAGAGTCGGGCATGGTGGCGCCTGTCCTCTCTGCACTTTGGGAGGTGAGGTGGGAGAATCGCAGGAGGCCAGGAGTTCAAGACGAGCCTGAGCAGCATAGCAAAACCCCATATCAACAATAAATTTAAAACAATAGCCAGTCGTGGTGCACAACTGTAGTCTCACCTACTTGGGAGACTGATGCAGGAGGTCCGCTTAAGGCCAGAAGGTGGAGGCTGTAGAAAGTTGAGCACACCACTGCACTCCAGCCTGGGAAATAGAGGGAGAAGATGCCTTTAAAATAATATTAATGATGATAACAACAAAAATAAATTTAAAACATAAAAATATAAAACTAGATAAGTCCCATTTCAGAGCTGTTTCTCTTTGATCCCTTATTTCCCCTTTTTTTTCTTTTTTGAGTTACTGTCTTACTGTGTTGGCAAGGCTGAAAGGCAAGGGCATGATCACAGCTTCCTGAAGCCTCAACCTCCTGGGTTCTATCGATCCTCCTGCCTCAGCCTCCCAAATAGCTGGAATTACAGGTGCCACCACACCTGGCTGATTTTTTTTAGAGATGGGGTCTCACTATTTTGCCCCAGCTGGTCTCAACATCCTGGTTGGTCTCAGTATCCTTGCCTCAAGCAGTCCTCCCACCTCAGCCTCCCAAGTAGCTGGGATTACAGCCATGTGTCACCAGTCCCTGATACTTTTTATTTTTTATTTTCCAGCAGGGTCTCACTCTATTGTCCAGGCTGGTCTCGACCTCCTAGGCTCAAGCTGTGCTCTCACCTTGGCCTCCCAAAGTGCTGGAATGACAGGCATGAGCCTCCACACCTGGCATCTTTGACATCATTGTGTGTGTATGTCGGGTTCTCACTGTGTGGCCCAGGCTGGAGGCAGGGACATGATCATGGTTCACTGCAGCCTCGAACTCCTGGGTTCAGGCAATTCTACCACTTCACCCTCCCTAATAGCTGATGACAGGTGTCCACCACTCGTCCTGACTACCTTTTAATTGAACATAGAATGGGGTCTTGCTATGTTGCCCTGGTTGGTCTCAAAACCCTGGCTTCCAGAAATCCTCCTGCCTCGGCCTCCCCAAATGCTGGGAGGACAGGCATGTGTCCCCATACTTGGCTAATTTCTAAAAATTGTTTTGTTCGGATGGGGTGTCACTGTGTGGCCCAGGTTGGAGGGCAAGGGCATGATCATGGCTAACAGCAGCCTTGACCTCCTGAGCTCAGGCAATTCTCCCTCTCAGCCTAACGAGTAGCTGGGACGACAGGAGAGCACCATCATACCCAGCTAATATTTGTATTTTTTGTAGAGATGGGGTTCTGGCTATGTTGTCCAGGCTGCTCACAAATTCCTGGCCTCAAGCTATCTGCCTGCCTTGGCCTCCCTAAATGTTGGCCAATTTTTAAAAAATATTTTGTACAGATGGGGATCTCACTGTGTGGCCCAGGCTAGAGAGCAGGGGAATGATGGCGGCTATATGGAGCCTTCACCTCCTGGGATCAGATGATTGTCCCTCCTTAGCCTCCCGAGTTGCTGAGACGATAGGTGCCACCACCATGCCCAACTAATTCATTTTATTTTTATTTTTGTAGCCATGGGGTCTTGCTATGTGGCCCAACCTGACCTCAAACCCTTGCCCTCAAGCAATCCTCCTGCCACAGCCTCCCAAAGCACTGGGATGACAGGCGTGAGTCCCCCCACCTGGCAATCCCACAAAATCTCCCCAAATTTTGTTTTTCTAAATATTTGTTTTCCTGGAAAGCCACGAAGGCTCAGTCTGTTATCCCAGCTCTACGAGAGGCTGAAGCGAGAGGAATGCCTGTGCCCATGGGTTCAAGACCAGCCTGGGTAACATGGCGAGTCCTTGACTCTACAATAAATAAAAAAAATTTGCCAGGTGTGGTGGCGTACGCCTGTGGTTCCAACTACTTGGGAGGCTAAGGAGGGAGGATTGCCTGAGCCCAGCAGGTGGAGGCTGTGATGACCGTAAGCAGCATGCCCCTGCAGTCCAACCTGGTCAACACAGTGAGACCCCAACTCAAAAAATAAGTAAAACCATAATAATAATAACAAAGAATCGCCTGATCCCAGGAGGTGAAGACCAGCCTGGGCAATACAGCAAGACCCTGTCTCTACAATAAATCAAAAAATTCACCAGGTGTGTTGGTTGTGCCTGTCGACCTGGTGACTGGGAAGGCTGAGACGGGAGAATCTCTGAGCCCAGCAGGTGGAGGCTGCAGTGGCTGTGAGCACAATGCCCCTGCGCTCCAGTCTGGGCAACACACTAAGACCCCAACTCAAAAACAACAACAACAACAACAACAAAGTCTTATCCTGTCTCGCCACGAAGTATGTTAGAGACTGGATGAGAGAAACGGGAAAATTCCTCTTTACTCAATGCAGCCCAGGAACGACAGAAGATTGGACACCTGGGTCTACACAGGGGTCCCAGAAAGGGGTTAGGCCCTGCCCTTGCTTACCCATCTGTTCCGGGGTCTGGAGAAACGTGGAGTCCAGCAACGTGGAGAGGAAGACAGGCATCATCAGGAACCACATGGGGTGGCCCCAGTGGACAAGGGCCGAGCTGAGAGAAAAGGGGACCCAGGGGCGAGTTGGGTTTGAGGCCAGCCTGAGCAACATGACAAGACCGCATGTCTACAAAAAAATAAATAAATGAAAATAATTTTGGGACATGGTGGTGTCGCCTGTCATCCCAAGGACTCGGGAGCCCACAGCAGGAAGATCGCCTGAGCCACAGAGGTCGAGGCTCCAGTGAGCAATGATCATGTCCCTGCCCTCTAGCCTAGGCCTCGCAGCAGGACCCTGAATCAATATTTTAAAACATAAAGATTTTAGGAGAAAACGTCCCTGCAGGGAGTTTCCACCAAGGACGAGATTAGGATAAACGAATTCAGGGGCCCAGTGAGGAGGCTTGCACCAGTGACCTTGACGTTTTGGGAGGCTGAGAAAGGAGGATCAATGGAGGCCAGGAGTTTGTGGCCGTTCTGGGCAATCTTGCAGGACCCTGTCTCTACAAAAACAAAATCAAAAACAAAAACAAACAAGAAGAAAATCCAGGGCAGGGTTCTTTCAGGGACCCTAGGAATTGAATTCATGGTCGTTTGAGGATGGCTCACAGGCACATGATTCTGTCCACCCAGTGGGATTGGGACATGGACGTCTCTGTCTATTCCAGGGGATGAGGATGTGAATGCCTTTGGGAACATTATTCTGTCCACAACACGGGATGAGGTCATGGACATCGTTGGGGGCGATTATTCTGTCCACCCCATGGGATTAGGATGTGGGTGTCCTTCAGGGTCTCAAGAGGGTCACCCTCTGTTGATTATCCTTATTCCTTTTACATTCTTCTGAAAATTAGAGTTTGTTTGAGGAATGAAATCAGAAATAATAAATCTGGTATTGTTTAATAGTAACTATCTTTCCTATTGTGTGTGTGTGGGAGGGGTAAACACTTCAAACTTGTTTTTTGAAACTGTTAATAAGGGTAAGTTAAAAATATATAAGAGGATGAAAAAATGGGAGTAATTCCATAGAAAGGCATAGAGGAATCTAGGGGATTAGAACCCATCATGGCCTATTATTACCATTACTATTGTAACAAATTAGTAAAAATTCAAAAACAAGCAAGTCCTATTTCAGAGTTCTTCTTTTTTGATATCTTTTTTTTTTTTTTTTTGAGTGGGGTTTCACTGTAAGGGCCAGGCTGGAGTGCAAGTATGCCATCACTGTTCATCATAGCCTCCACCTCTCGGGCTCAGGCGATTCGCCCTCTTTAGCCTCCCAAATAGCTGGAACTACAAGCATGCACTGTCACGTCTGGTGAATTTTATAAAACTTTTTTATAGAGATGGGTCTTGGTATGGGACCCAGGGTGATCCTGGCCTTCAGTGATCCTCCTGCCTCAGCCTCCCAAATAGCTGGAACTACAAGCATGCACCACCACATCTGGTGACTTTTTTAAAAACATTTTCTTTTGTAGAGATGGGGTCTCACTATGTGGCCAAGGCTGGTCTCGAACTCCTGGCCTCCCTCCAGTAATCCTCCCGCCTCAGCCTCCCAAAAGGCTACATACTGTGTGATTTCCGTGGCAGAACATTTCGGAAGAGTGTGAAGATTCTGGGGTCGACAGAGGGTTATTTTTTTGGTGGGGGGGGCAATGAACAGGCCGAGCCCAGACGGTTTTTAGACCAGGAAGTCCTCTAGAGGGTCACCCCATCATGGTGGCCTCCCGCCCTTGGACCTTGGTCCAGACACACAGAATATCCAACCCCCAGAGGGAATCTCAAGAAAACCATTGGCTTCAGCTGGTAACAATATATCCATATTACTGCTGATGTTGCAACAATGTCACCAGCAGCTGTCAATCATCCAATAACCCATGCCCAGCAGTGAAGGAGCCCTGAGGGCTTTCAAAGTGTCTTTCTGAAAACAAAACACTGCTATAATAATAATAATAAAGACAGGCTGGGCGTGGTGGCTCCTACCTGTGGGGTCCCAGAACTTTGGAAGGCCCAGGCAGGAGGATCACTGGAGGCTGGGAGTTCAAGACCAGCTGGGGCCACAAAGCAAAACTCTGTCTCAATAAAATAAAATAATAAAATAAAATAAAATAATTAGCCAGACTCAGTAGTTCCTGGCTGTCATCCCTGCACTTTGGAGGGTTGAAGCAGGAGGATCAGAGGAGGCCAGGAGTTTGAGACCAGTCTGGGCAATGTAGCAAAACCCTGTCTCTACAAAATAAATTTAAATTAAATTAAATTTTAAAAATGAAGCAAAATATAATAAAATAATTAGCTCGACGTAGTGGTTCCTGCCTCTTATTCCAGCACTTTGGGAGGCCAGGGCGGGAGAATCGCTTGAGGCCTGAAGTTCATAGCAGTCTGGGCCTCATAGCAAAACTCTGTCTTTACAAAAAAAAAAAAATAATAGAGTAAAATAAAATAATTAGCCAGACTTAGTGGTTCCTTCAAAAATGAAAAGAAAGTGTAGCCATGTGTGGAAATGGTCTATTTTGTGCCCTTTTAACCCCCTTCCCTCATAGTTTCAACCGGACCAGACAGGCAACAGCACAAAAATCGTAGGTCTGCAGAATCATTTTGCTATTTTAGCCTACGGTTGTCATGAAAGGAAACTGGGTTATTTAGACAGTAAATAACAACTGAGGACTAATTTATTTTGCTTTTCCTTTTTTTCCGTTATTTTGGTATTGGGTTTCAATATGTTCTTTATTACATGGTTTGATAATTCAAGGATGGCTCGGCAGCCCTTCTTCTGCCCTGCCACCGCCCCTCAACCCCCCTCCCGCCCCCAATAACATGGGAGTTGATTAAAACTTCACTCTGGGCAGGCCTGTCCTTATTAGGAACAGTGTGGACTGAATGAGTAAGGATTAGGTTTAAAAGTAGTAAAAAAAGGAGACCTGTTGGTTAGGTGAAAAATTCACTGTCAGATTCCTGAGTGCAACGTTCCTTTTCATGTGCAAATGGCACTAAATGAGGCATTTAATTCAACAAATCCAAAGTTCTGATCCACCAGAAAGAGAGACTGGGTTAGTTCAATTTGTAACAGCTGATCTCCGTATGATCAAAGTCCTGAGCACTGATTTCAACACGCTGCTTAAATTAATCTAACACCAAAGTCTTTGGCTCTGAGACAGTATTTGGAATGTCTTACCAGAAGAGAAATTCAGCCTGATGCCCAGAGCCTACGTACGATCTCCAAGTCATCATAGGGTACTCCAGTGATCGGGACAGGGCAGCATGGTGTGATGGAAAGGACTTAGAGACAGAAGAGCTGGATTTGGGCTTCTGCAGCACTATCCTTTTGGGTCTTGGGTAGGTCACTTAACTTCCAGGGCAACACTTTTTAAAGGGATTGTTCTGCAGAACATCAGTTCTATGAGATGCTCTGTAGGGTCAGCAAAGTTCAGGGTCAACAAAGTTCAGAAATCTTTACAGTGACATTCTCTTCTTCATGGTCCACCACAAATTCACCTTCCATGTTGTCTGTAGCCTAGCCCAGCTCTACCCACTCATCCTCTAGGTCTCTGGATCTCGAATACACTCTTTCTATATGGTACAAACCACTAATGCAGCCAATGAGCCAGTTACTTGTGAAGTAATTTGATGATGTCAGTGTCTATTCAAGACCAACTCTGTGAGGACAGGTGCTATCTGCCTTGTGACGAATCCTTGATGCTTAGCACAACGCCTGCCCTGTGGTAGCCGCTCAGTAATGATTTGAGGAACTCTTGAATTAAGACAGTGTTCTTAAACTTTAATAAACATTCAAATCAACGGGGGGGGGAATGCTCATTAAAATGCAAGTTCCAATTCAGTAGGTGTGAAGTGGGGCCTGAGATTTTGCATTTCTAATATACTCCCATGTGATGCTGATGTTGCTGCAGTTTGAGTAGCAAGGAATTAAGGAGTTTGTGTCTAATCCTAAGTATATCAAACTCTGTTTGCCTTTTCCTGGTACAGCAACTAGTAGCATCAACGAACTGAGCCTCAGTTTATTCATGAATAAAATGAACTAACTGCTCCTTAAGGAAACTAGTGGATTAAAAAATTATAGCGTTTGGATGCATTGCTCTGGAATTGTTGCTGAGTCAGCTCTGGGATACGGGTGATGAGAGCCCCTCCACCAGACACATGATCTCATGAAATGCATGGGCAATTTCTAAAGTTGACTGGGAGCCCCATGGATATCAAGAAGAGGGTGACTGAACTTTTCCAGACTCAATCAAGGATCTTAGGGGGGAACTAAGTGACTGGTGATCACAGTCGGGCAGCTGTCCCTTTCTAACTCTCTGATCCTGTGTGCAAAGTCGAGATGATGGAATATTTTGTTTTCTGAACTCAGGACGATAGAGATGCAGAGAGGCAAGGGTGGTGTGGATGGAATTTGCCCCAAAAGTATGGCAAAATAAGAAAAATTAATTTATAAAAACATACAAAGAAGTCTTAAAATTCAACAATAAGAGAATATAAACCACCCAATTTAAAAATGGACAAAAAGTTTGAACAGATACATCAAAAAATAAGAGATACAGGTGGCAAATACACATATGAAGAGATGATCAGCATCATTTGTCATTAATTAAAGCATAATACAAATTAAAGTAACAATGAGATATTACTACATGCCTAATAGAATGACTAAAATCCCTGAAACTGACAATACCAGCTGCATGGTGAGCAGCAGTAGGAACTTTTGTTGATTACTAGAGGGAATGCAAAATGGTTCAGTCACTTTAGAAGACAGTTTGGTAGTTTCTAATGAAACTAAACATAGTCTTACATACAATCCAGCAGTTGAACCCCTAGGTGTTTACTCAACTGATTTGAAGACACGTCTGTACAAAAACCTGCCCATGAATGTTTATAGTAGCTTTATTCATAATCACCAAAACCTGGAAGCAACCAACATATCCTTCAATAGGATATGAAGGATATAAATTGATAATCGATTCATACAATGGAATACTATTCAGTAATAAAAAAGAAATGAGTGATCCAGCTCTAAAAAGACAATGCTAAATAAAAGAAGCCAATCTAAAAAACACTGTATACTGTATTAGTCCACCTATATGACATTCTAGAAAAGGGCAAAGCTATAGAGACAATAAAAAGATCAGTGGTTACCAGGAATTCAAGGTGAGGTGGTGAGAGGGTTGAATAGATGGAGCATTATAGATTTTTCAAGTCAGGGAAACTATTCTGTATGATATTTTAATGATAAATATAAGATACAAGGCACTGGCCAAAACCCATAGAACTTTATAGCACCAAGAATAAACCTTAGTATCTACAGATTAAAAAGAAATAAGAGATTGAGAGATCCCAATATGCAATGCAGAATGTGACAAAGGAATCTGTATTACAAATATGGGAAATAACCTCACTGAGCAGATGGGAGAATAAAGTGCTTGCCTATGTAACTGTGGAAATGGTTGGAATCTGTAAGATGAAACACAAAGGAGGTGTCCATAGCACTGTACTCGAGTTGAGGCAGTTGTTTCCTGTGAAGGTAAGGGTTAGCAATTCAGCAACCACTGCACATATAGGTACTGGAAATGAGCAATTAAGCAAATGATGGTAGGGTGTTAATAAAAAAAGAAAAGCAAGGGGTGGAGGGAATTAGCTTTATAATAATGAATTTGAATTGGAGACATCAGAATGAACTTGTTTGGCTTAGTACAGATACATAGGGGTGTATGTAGACCTTTAAAAATATATGTATATATTCTTGGGTTTTAATTTATGCATATATTCATGCATATATCTCTTTGCTCTGTCAGCTGAAAGGGTGTGTAGGAGTCATGACACCCATATCTAGTTGTGATGCCCACATCTAGGACCCAGATCGTTGTTCCTAATACCATTCTCCAATACAATGAAACTAGGCTTGGAAAAATGGCTGCTTCTAGGACTCTAGGCCTGGGGCAGGAAATATATAAGATAAGGCTGAAGTATCTTGTAGTGCCAAAAAGTAAGAAAGTGCTAAAAACAAAATCCAAACCAAGCCAACCAACCAAATCCATACTGGTGGGGCTATGTCAAAGGGATATAGGAGGCAACGGAAAGCACTCCCAATGACCAGAGCTAGAACAATTTGCATAGTAAAAGAAAGTAGCTTTGGATTATAACCTCAAGAATAAAATAAATGTCCATAGGTTTATGCTGATATAAATAAATGATTGCATAAGTTAATACATGGGGACGAATATACCAAACTTCTGTGCAGAAGAATTCAAAATAATTTATGTAGATACTCTGCACTTAAAGAGATAAGGTGTGTGGTCTGCACTTAGGTTAACTTTCTTTCAAAGAGCACTATGTGGAAAGGGAGAAAATGAAAAATAACTTCATAGTGGAGAAAACTGACAGACACTACCTCAATCCAGACGATCAAGGTCACCACCAACAGTGATAAGTCATGTTGATAGTATGTACCCTTGATATGATGTGATGAGAATGATACTTTATCTCTGTGGTCTTCCTCCACAAAACACAGTCTAATCATGAGAAAAATTTCAGACAAATCCCATTTGAGAGACATTATGTGAAAACCTTCCCAGTACTCCTCAAAACCATCAAGGTCATCAAAAACAAGAAAAGTCTGAGAAACTGTCATAGCCAAGAGGACCCCAAAGAGACATGATGATTCAATGTACTGTAGAATCCTGGAACAGAAAAAAGACATTAGGGAAAAACAGAATCTGAATAAAAAGTATGAAGTTTAGTTAATAAGAAAGTATCAATATGGGCTCATTAATGGTGACACATATACCATATTAATGTTAAGATTAATAGCAGGGAAACCCAGTATGAAGTACACAGGAATTTTCTGTACTATTTTCATGATCATTCTGCATATTAAAAACACACACACAAAAAAAACAAAACAGCTGACTGGGCACAGTAGCTCACACTTGTAATCTTAGCACTTTGGGAGCCCGAGGTGGGAGGAATTTGAGACCAGCCTAGGCAACATAGTGAGACCTTGCCTCTACCAAAAAAATCAAAAAATTTTGTCACACATGGTGATACACTTGTAGTCCCAGCTACTCAGGAGGCTGAGGCAGAAGAATCAACCTGAGCCCAAGGGGTGGAGGCTGTGGTGAGCCTTGATCATCCCACTGCACTCCAACCTGGGCAAAAGAGTGACACCTGGCTCAATAAAACAAGCAACAGCAAAAACTAACATTACCAGTTGGAATAGGCTTGCGGAGAATGAAGTTAGCTTACTGGAGCACCTACTATGTGTCAGGCACAGTGCTAGGCTCTCTTTATCCTAAGCAAAAGAGCTCTTTGATTCTTTAATATAGCCTGGTGAGAAATGTAGCATAATCCAAATGTTCCAGATGTGAACAGGAGTAGGAAGGCAGGGATGGTAGGAAAATAGTTCAAGGTCAGGTACCTGCTGTGGAGAAGAGATGAATTCCACAAAGTCTAGGGTTTGCAGCGTACTTCTTGGGTATTTCCACCAAAATATGTAAGAAGTCATTATGAACCTTCTGTCCTCCACTCCCTGCACCAATTGTCCTGTGGACTGGGGTGGGAGGGTATCCCTGCCCAGTGTCTGCAAGCATTAGCTATGAACTTCAGCAGAAAACCTTGGACGTGGAGGACTCATGACTGGACACGGGGTGGTATGGAACCCCAGGTTTAATGGGAATAGTCAAGATGAGTGTGATTCCTGGACGCAGAGGAAGGGCCTTTCTGGTTCTGTTTTTCTGTCGGGTCAGCATGTGGGCGCCACAATGACAGAGCGTCTTCCATGGAGACTTTTAAGTACCACTTGCAGAAACGTGTGGCCTAAATGTCTTGGCCCCCTTGCCCAGTCACTGTTGCTCATGAACTTTCACAAACTTTCTAATAAGGAGTTCAAGGTCATCCTGATCGGAGATAGGAGCTCTGCCCTTTGCTATCATTTCTCCCACAAGATGCTGTGATCCCACAGAGAGTGGGGATTGGTATTGTGCCTCTGGGGGTGCCCTCCTATGCTGTGCAATAACGAATGCTCACTGTTGCTAATCCCAGTGCTCATAGCCTTGCTGGTTTTCCAGCAGTAGGAATATCTACAGTTAGACTGGGTTCATATCCCAGCTCTGCGATTTACAAGTTGGGAGATACAGGGAAAGCAATGTAACCTTGTGAACCTTGGTTTGCTCATCTGTAAAATGGGACTAACAATGATCCCTCCTCATATGCCGTGGGAGGGTTAAATGACACAGTACAGCAGTGCTTGACCAGAGCAAGTGCTTAATCAATGTGAACACTGCTATGCTAGTATGTTCTTAAATATGTCTGCATCCTGTATCTCACTCGTTCCCCATTTTGAAGAACCATTTCAGCTCATCTTCATTCAACAAAATCCTTCCCTAAGTTGTGCCTCTTTCTTATTCATGTTCTCCACTTTATCTGCACATAATAGGGGTTTCAGGGACTATAGATGCCTACACTGAGGATGAGGGTGAGATGCTGGGGTGTAAACAGCGTAAACGGTAAGTTGGGTGATGGGATGTTTCTCAGAGTTTCTGAGAAGCATGGAGATACAGTTTTGCAGCTAAGCTGGAGAGCAACCTCCTCCCTGATTCCTAGGTTGCTCCCCAGAGGGGGCTGCCTTGGGCATGAGCTGCAGCTAGGCTATTGGTGGGGGACAGGGGATGGTGCTACAGAGCTCTTGCTCTGTCTGCTAATATGACTCCCTGCCCCAAGGGCACGTCTGCTTGCACTGTAGCTCAGAGCCTGGGGCTTCCTCCTGCCTGCATGGACCACACTCGTAGCTTCCTGTCTCAGGTCTCTGTCCTATCTTTCCTATCCTCACAATAGCTGCTGCTGCCTTAAGGGGCTGAGGATTACCCATATGATATTCTCAGAGTTGCACAGAACAGTCCTGGGGCCCCATGTGTGAAGATGGGCTGGCCCCTGGAGGAGCTGTCTACCTCCATGTAGACTTTCTACTCAGCTGAGCCACAACTCGAACTGCCTCTCCCTCCTTTAAGCCCTGAGTTCTGACCACGGCATCATCTCTTATGAAATCATGAGAGGAGCTGGTACATTTTCCTTTTTTAAATGTTCTTACTTCAAAAAAATAAAATTTAAAAAGGGTAACTTTAGAGTAATCATCTTGATGAATGCACAAACAGTTTGTAATGGCAAATGAATCTAAAAATCTTGACCCGGGTCACCAGGTCACACAGACCTTTACTCCATGGACTAGACTCAGTGGAGCTAAATTCCGGAATCAGAAGACAAATCCTAGACTTTGTAGAAGCCCAGACAAAGATATTTGTCTCCCTTAACCTACTGGAATTTGTAGAATAGATACTTATGTTTCTGTAGCTCCCTTAGTAATACTAATGATGATGATGATAATAATAATAGTAACAATAATAATGACAGAGCAAGCACTTTCTCCTATTTTTTTTAAACAGCAGGAGAAGTTTCCAGAGCAACAGATTTAAATGTCTTTCAATCTGCTCTCGGAAGAGAGCAGAAACACCCAGGTCAGATAAAGCTCCTCACTTTAAAAAGGCCACTTGGATGGGGTTTGAGTGTCTTTGTTACCTCTACTCGAGTTGTGAGAGCTACATGTCATTTCAAGAAGTATGGAACTAATTGAGGAATATGTCCAGCTCTTGTAGAGGTGAACAGGGCAGATATATAAAAACTCCATTGCACGTAAATCTCTGCTCCCAACATCAGAGATGCAGGATCCTGCTAAGTGTATTTGTATAATGCAGCAATTTATGCAAAAAGCAGCTTTGATAAATGTCCCCTAATTTATTGTCATGTATCTCAAATGAGTCAAACATTTATAACCTGAGCCTGAAGGAAGCCAGGCCTCCGAGAGCTGAAGGGGTTTGAAGTAGGTAAAGCTATGTTGGGCAAAAGGTTAAACAAGATCTGGTTTGAATGTTAAGAACTTTGCTCAAATATGGTGAAAGAAAGGGAGGACTAGTTCGTCTCCTAAAAACAAAGTGACACAGAACTCCCAGACATTTCTTCCAAGGACAGACATGATCCATACACTGAAATAGTTTTTTTGTTTTGTTTTGTTTTGTTTTGAGTTGGAGTCTCACTCTGTTGCCCAGACTGGAGTGCAGTGGCCACTCCTGGCCACTGCAGCCTCAACCTGCTGGGCTTCCGGCGATCCTTCCGCCTCAGCCTTCCAAGTAGCTGGAACTACAGGGGCGCGCTACCACGACCGGCTAATTTTTGATTTGTTGTAGAGATGAGGTCTTGCCAATTTTCCCGGGCGAATCTTGAACCGGCAAGCTCAGGCAATCCACTCACCTCAGCCTCCCAAGGCACAGGATTACAGGCTGAACCACCGAGCCCAGCTACTGAAAAAGTTTTAAAGTGACAGATCAAAGCTCTGCTATATATTCTTTTACAGATCATCATAATAAGGCAAATAATAATAATAATAATAATAACCAACATTTATTGGATCTTTTTTGGGGGGAGTTGGAGTCTCACTCTGTTGCTGAGGCTGGAGTACAGTGGCACGCTCACAGCCACCTCAGCCTCAGCCTTCTGGGCTCAGGAGATTCTTCTGCCTCAGCCTTCCAAGGAGCTGGAGCCACAGGCACGTGTCACAACACTCGGCTAATTTTTTGATTTCTTGTAGAGTCGAGGTGGTGCCAAGTTGCACAGGCTGGCCTCAAACCCCTGGACTCAGGCAACCCTCTTGCCTCTGTCTCCCATAGTGCTGGGATTACAGGCATAAGCCACCGCACCCAGTCTATTGGATCCTCAACTACAGGTCAAGCACTGTGCTAAGCATTTTGCGTTCATTCATTTATCACTTACTAACATAATCCTATGAAGAGACATTCTTGCCATTCTCATTTTATAGCTGGAGAAAATGAGGCAGCACGTGGCATACAGAACTAGAAGACCCAGGTGACAGTGGAGCCTTGTGTTAGTGCACACTGAGCCACTGACCCTCTTTTCATCAGTGTTACTCCTTTCTTTTATGATTAGTTGACCGAACGGCGGATGTCGTTCCACAGGTCAGTGGGAGTTTTGTGAGGAGGGAAAGTATCCCCAAAGATAAAGGCCTAGGCTTTCTCGTTAGAGAAAACTGGATTCAAATTCTATCTCTCCCAATTTCCAGCTGTGTCATTTTGGGGAAATTCTTAACACCTCTAAGTCTCAAAATGCCCATCTATTGGACAGACTGAATAGTAGTGCTTACTTATGGGGTTGTCATGAGGATTAATTGAGATGACACCTGCTAAACACATGGCAAGTGTTCAATCCATGGGTGTAGTTGTTGCTATGGAAACCTCTCTTCCTGGTAACAGTCCCTCCTTCCAATCGCAGAACATAGAAGAGCCTAAAGTTCCCCAAACTAAACTCCAGGGAGCAGTTACAACTCTAAGATGCTAGGAAGATGAACCAGCCTTTGTAACATGGCAACAACTACACCCATGGATTTTTAATATCTAGTCTGAAGGACTCTGCTTGCCCACAATCCCTATCAAATAAATGTACAATGCCAGTAGTGGCATCACCATAGACAGCAACTGTTTAAGATATTTTACTGCCCATCTGGTGGCTTGGCGTGGTCTTCAGGCTGGTTCCAGGAGAAAGGACTTTGCTCTGTGGTTCCACCAGCTGGTAACTGGTATTACAAACCCATATTCAGCTCTTGGCCTTCTGGTTAATAAAATCAGAGAGAGGAATGAACTTGCAAAGGGCAGGATGTTTTCCCCACCCCAGGGTTTAGCTTCCAAGGCCTGGATCATGTTGCTGGGCTGGTTTCCATCCAAGGTAAGGCCCTAGGCAGTTGGGAATCTCTTGATTCAGGGCATGTGTGGGATGAGAGGGGGTTGAGGATGTGCTGGCTGTCGATGTGTTGTTTTTGCTGGGTTCCAGTTGCCATGGACAGCGTGGAAGGACAAGGCTCTTCCAATCCAGATTGTGTCTGGGAAGTTCGCTTGACTTTTGAGACATGCTAACAAAGAGCTTCCCCTACACTTACACTGTCATCCAGAGAGGGGGAAATGGTCCCTATCCTTTCACCTGGAATCCGGGCAGCAGTGAATTAGCCCAGAACATATGCTATATGGTCCCCTCACTCTGAGAGGAGAGCAGAACTAAAAGAACCTAGTACTTGAGTTTGAATCCCAGAAATGCCACTTATTGGTAATGTGGATCTTGAGTCTATTCCTTGACTGCTCTGAGCTCTAGTTTCTGCATCTATAAAATGGGAATTAGTAATAATACCCACCTTATAGGGTTGTTGAACACATGAGATGGGCAACCTATTATACTGCCCAGGAGAGAGTTGACACTCAGTAAATGTTTCCTTTCTTGACCTCGGTTTCTATATCTGTAAAAAAACAATGGAATCTACTTTTTACCTGATAGTGCTGCTGTGAGAATTCATTGATACTATGTACGCAAAGCACCTAAATCAACACTAATGTATGCCCCAGATTCCTCCTCAACCTTCCATCCCCCTGTAAATTGGAGGAACTGGATACTTCAGGCAAATCAAATGCAAGAGTCCACATTGCTTCATCCCCAGTACTGGCTATCTGGGAAAAATCCCACGCTAAATCCAGGAACATTTTAAATACAGCTAAAGAAAGGGTGGCCAGTTCTCTCTTGAAGAGAGATCCAGGCATTACACTTCCTTTTTATTTTATTCCTTTATTTATTTGAGCTGGAGTCTCACTCCGTTGCCCAGACTGGAGTGCAGTGGCATGCTCATGGCCACCCCAGCATCAACCTGCTGGGCTTAGGGGATCCTTCCATCTCAGGCTTCCAAGTAGCCAGAACTACAGGCATGCACTATCATGCCTGGCTAATTTTTTATTTATTGTAGAGACGAGGTCTCGCCAAGTTGCCCGAGCTGATCTCAAACCCGTGGACTATGGCAATCCACTTGCCTCGGCCTCCCAAAGTGCTGGGATTACAGGCTGCACATTTCCTTTTTAATTCCCTCTCCCCCAGAAAACGGGTGGATGCAATGTTTCATCAAGAGCATTGGTCAAGAGTCCCTGAGGCCTCCATCAGAGCTCAACTGTGCCTTTAGGAGACTGGAATCCTGTGAGTTTCTGGGAATTTGCCATCGGGCACCAGCTGCCATTTTGTCTACAGAGTTGCCACATCAGGCATCCAAGGGGAATAGAGTGAGTATCTCTTTGCTCGTGGTCTTGAGGGCCCCAGACAACAGGAGAGGACAGAACCCTTCTAGTAAGTGCTCCAGGCCTTAAAGAATCTCTCAAAGCCACACAAGAGCAAGTGCCAGTGAAAACTAGGTACTGGCTCACCCCTGCCAATAACCCAGAAAGTCCTATTTTGATTTCAATCTGCCCCAGTGTTCTCTCACTCTTTCTTTCTAACTCCATCAACAGAGATATCCCAGAAAATTGCCACCACTGGGCCCTCTACCAAGGTTGGAAGAAATATGAACCATGTCCTGTGGGCCAACAGGGGAAACAAGTCACCCCATCTCCGGTTGCACATCACGTGCTGAGAGCCCCAGTGGGTGGACGCGGCTGACAACCCTCATGTTTGTGTCTCTGCTTGCCTCTGGGCAGTGAGTGCGTTGGTCTAATTAGAAGTGGAGGAGTGTTTCGTTTTATGTTTTGTTTTTTTTCTATTTTCTTTTTCTTTTTTGCTTTGGATTACATTCTTAAGTTCTATCAGCTGCTTGGAAGGCTTCCTTTGTCTGGTCCTATGCAAAGACCACACTAATATACAGGGTGCTTTTGTGCAGGTTAGAAAATGATGCCCATTCCAGGTGAGCACATAGCTTCTCAAGTGGACAGCAGTGCCCTTTTCCCTGGCAGGTGCAGCCCTGCACTGGGTACCCTGTTTGGTGACTGTACCACAGGCTGTATTTCAGTCCTCACCCCTCATAAGGGCCTTTTGCAATCTGCAACCTCTGCATCTGTCTGTGACAGCCCTGTTCCTGGGCTTTCAAACTCTTCCTCTGCCATTTCAGTGGTTTTGATACTGTTGTCCTCACTGGGGCAAGGGTTTTCTTATTCATGACCCTTCCTCAATCTCCTTATAATGTAGCTCTATTCTGAAGGAATGCTCCCTTAAAGGGAACTGGAGATGGGAAGAATCCCTCAGAGGGGTTTGGGGCAAGAATGGGACCCGTTTAGAACCAGTAACCAGAGGGTGAGGGGAGAGACAGAGGAGGAAGAGCTGGAAGGGGTGTGAGAGAGAGTGGGTCCTGAGCTGTGTCTTCTGGGGCTGGCTGCATGGTGTGGTCTGAGAATCCTTCCAGGCCTTGGCTGTCTCCCAGTCACTCCTCCAGCAGTCTAGTCTGCCATGTCCTTCAGGCAGGGCTGGCTTCATGGGCGGCCATCTGTGCAGTTGCTTGAAAGGGTCTTGCCCTTGGTTTGCTGTTGCTGTCTTGAAGTTCTGCATACTTCTGAAGAAGGGGCCCTGTGTTTACATCTGGCACTGGGCCTGCCAGTTAATGTAGCGGATCCCATTCTCGGTGCTTATTAGCCTTTGTGGGGTTGTATCCATGCAGATGTGCTTGTTTATTCCTGCCTTTGTTCAACACGTCTTTATTGGGCATCTACTATATGTCAGGCGCAACGCGAAAAGCCAGCAAGGTCCCAGCTCTTGGGAGCTCACAGACGCCCAAGGCTCACAGGCTGTGGGTGCATGAGGGGACGAGCATCAACAGCCAAGGGAAGGGCTGAGGTTCCCTTTGATTAGGCCACGGGAGAAGGCCTCTTTGAGATAAGACACTTGAGCTGATACCCATGTGATGAAATAACCTGCCGTGCCATGGGGGTAGGGTGGGACGAGGGTATCAGCTGGGGAGGGAACAGCAAGTGCAAAAGCTCTGAGATGGGATGGCACTCTGGCTATAGGGTACCTTTATGGGCACAGACATGCATTTGGATTTTAAATACAAGGAACAGTGTGTGGAGGTACAGCCCTTCATTAAGTGGTTTCTTTGTTCTAGGCTTTCCGCAGACATTTATCCTTCTGATCAACCACATACGTTATGTATTATTCCCATTTTCCAAAATGAGAATATTGACATCCAGTGGGTCTAAGTCACCCAGTCCATGAATAAGAGAGCTGTGATTAGAACTCAGATCTGTCTGATTGCCAAGCCATTGCTCAGCCCT
>NW_007248273.1:0-834 GCF_000164805.1 Carlito syrichta
CCTCGGCAAGTCCTCCTCTCTACCCTACATTAGAAACAAACCACATGTCTGTAGTTCCAGCCCATCAGAAGGCTGGGGAGAATCTCCCCGGAGCCCCATGGGCCGAGTCTGCGGTGGCTGGGAAAGTGCCACTGTGCTCCAGCCTGGGCAATGGAGTGAGACTGACTCAAAGAACAAAAGGAAAAAAGGAAAAAAAGAGCATTCATTTGTGTATGTAGTTGGATTCATCGTTAACAGACAGAGATTATTTGGGAAGGAGGCCCAGACTTGCCCTAGTGTTTCTGAAAGACCGTCAATGGGCAGAAAATAGGACTGTGGCTTTGAAAAGAGGAGACAGGGGATGGCTGGAGTCCGAGGTTTGAAACCAGTCTGGGCCATGTAGCGAGACCTAATCACTCCCCAGAACGTGAACATTGGAGTTGTGCATGGTGACGCCCCCAGGACTGACTACTCAGGATGCAGTGGCCTCCATCCTGGGACATTCCTTTGCATTGTCCACTCCAAAAAAATGTACAAGTGCAGGCCAGGCACCATGGCTCAAGACTGTCAGCCCCGCACCCTGGAAGTCAGAGGCAGAAGCTGCCTGATCCCAGGGTTTGGAAAGCAGGCTGGGTGACATGGCCAGACTTCATCTCAGCAAGAGGTCCCCAAAATCAGGTCAGGCATGATGGCTCTTGGAGTCCTGGATTCTCAGAGTCAAGGTGGGAGGATCGCCTGAGCCCTGCAGTTCCAGGCCCTGGGAGCTATGATCGTGATCCTGGGCCCGAGTCTGGAAGACAGAGATTCCAGCCCACAAAAGACGCATCCCACGTGCATCATGACTGGTGTCCGTGG
>NW_007248273.1:1900-2717 GCF_000164805.1 Carlito syrichta
AGTTAAGTCAGCTGTCTAGACATCTGGCCATCTAGTTAAATCAGCTAGTTAGTCACCTGGCTGGCCAGCTGCCTAGCTCATTAATCAACTAGTTAATTCAGCTGGATAACCAGCTGGCTAGCTAGTTAAGTCAGTTCTTTACCTCAGTTGGCTAGCCAACTTGCTAACTAGTTAAATAGCTAGTTAAGTCAGATGGCTTGATAGCTGGCTAGCTAGTTATTTCAGCTAGTAAAGTCAGCTGGCTAGCTAGGTAGATAGCCAGTTAAGTCAGCTAGTTATGTCAGCTAGCCAGCTATTTATGTCAGGTAGTTAAGTGGGCTAGTTAGCTAGATAGCTAGCTATGCAGCTAGCTAGTTATTTCAGCTAGTAAAGTCAGCTGGCTAGCTGGGTAGCTACCTAGTTAAGTTATTAAGTTAAGTCAGCTGGCAAGCTAGTTAAGTCAGCTAGTTAAATCAGCTGGCTAGCCACCTGGCTAGCTAATGATGTCAGCTAGTTTGATCAGTTGGCTAGCTAGTTGGCTATGTAGTTATGTCAGCTAGTTTAGTCAGTTTCCTAGACAGCTGGCTAGCTGGTTAAGTCAGGTATTTAATTCAATTGGCAAGTCAACTGGCTAGCTAGGTATCTCACTAGTTACATCAGCTGCCTAGACAGCTGGATAGCTTGTTACGTCAGGCAGTTAAGTCAGCTGGCTAGCCACCTGGCTAGGTAGGTAGCCAGGTAATTAAGTCAGCTGCCTAGCCAGCTGGCTAGCTAGTTAATTCAGCGAGTTAACTGAGCTGGCTAGCCGGTTGGCTAACTAGGTGGCTAGGTAGTAAAG